>NW_008794665.1:1801934-1835913 GCF_000699145.1 Aptenodytes forsteri
GTATGGCTGTGATTGTCCACTGACTTGCGTTACCTATACACGTCTCCACATAATAAAATAAGGGGATGTTAGAATTATTTACGTGACATCGCTGAGGCATACCAGATAAAAAAAGAAATCAATGCCTCTCTGAAACCTTTCAAAATTAATTATTTGCAAAATCTGGATGGAAAACATTACCAGATTAAAATGACACTATTTTTCGATCCAGTTGGCATAAATTGTGAAGGACCATACACAGGTGCTAATTAGGAGAAAATCAGCCCCTGTCAGCCAAGGTGGAAATATCAAAGATGAGTAGCAGATCCAGTGGAAAAATGTCTGGTATATTTGCCAAGTAGGATTTAATTTTTATCTGATGTCATTTCTGTCTGTGACTTCCAAAAGGAGAGCAATGATATTGTTATGAATGCTGATGGGGCATGAGAAAGACAGGATGAGCACTGCTGAGCCCAATGGCTAGGTCAAAATAATTCAGTAAATTCAGTTTACCTTTGGTAATACATTCAATAAACTTATTAAGTGCAGTTAGAGCAAAAGCAAAACAGAAATGATATATAAAAATGACAACAGGAATGAGCAGTGTTTGGCAGAGGTAGACATGACCCCGTACCATGAGAGGCCTGATATTAAAAGATTCTCTTTTTTGAGAGTGTATCTCATCTGTATGGTGTGTATTCGTCAGTGAGTTTCTCTTAGTTTTGAACCAGGGCCATGTAATTTATTCCTGGAATTACTTCAGTAATGCTACTCTCAATTAGTACTAATCTCTCTCCTTTGGGATGTAATGCAAAAAGTGAAATTTTCAAGAGGGTACTTTTAAATCATTATTTTTTTTTACATTGTCTTCGCTGCTCATTATTATTGTTTCTTTCTTGCCCATTTTCCTTAAGAAATATAAATTATAAAGGATAAATATTCCTTTATTATTACAAACAGAAGAAGCCTTAACAGATCTCAGCCACATTAAGAAAAGTGAAATGTGTAAAATCTGCATCACGATTCAGATAACTTTGTTGTACTGTAGAATATATCTATTGTACTGTAACAAATGAGTGTTAGATATTTGCTGAGCATAGTGATAAAGGGTCAGATCTGGTAAGGTATTTAGGTTCCTAATTTCTGCTAATATTCTTTGAAGATATTGGAATTGAGAGTTAGGCCTTTGAAAATCAGTGACATAGCTTCTTATGAGATAGTTATGCATAAATTGTATCTACTGTATGTTGAGGAGAATCTTTTTAATGTGATATACAGACAGATCAAGAAGATATAGTTCATGTACCATATAAAAAAGTGGAGAATTTCACACTTTCTTTTTCTTTTCCTGTGGTGTCTGTATCCCTTATTTTTGTTATATCTCTTATTGACTGGATTGCTTAGGCTGGGAAAATAAGAAAGGTATTATATCCAAAAAAGTCTAATTTAGAACAGCACAAATATCGTGTAGACTGTAAGATGTATTGCTAACCAAGTTATCCACAGTGAAAGAAATTACTGAATGGGAAAAGCAAAGGCTCATTAAATCTAGTTAAGTGGTGATTTTGCCTCCTTCCTTCTCACTCCAAAAAATCACAGTTTTTTCAAAAGGAAAAAAAGCAATCTGGTATGAGAGCCAGCAAGGTAAAGCACTGTCTTTGTCTACTGTGTGTCTCATAGATTCTCATTAGCCATCCCATTTGGCAGTCTGCACAGACTTTAGATTAGTTTGCTTTGCAACCAACAAAGCATCAAAGACAGGAGCCTTTTGCTATCAAATAAATTAATAAAGTGGCTTATTTATCTATCCTATCTATTCGGTAGGAATCAGAATGTGTTTCTATCATTAGAAAGATGCAAGAAGCAATTAGAAGGCTGCTGTAATAACATATATATCCTATATATATATAAAAAAATAAAATACATTTATTTTGGATTTTATATTCGCTCTACCTGAAGAAGCTTTCTGATGCGGGCTGTCATAAGCAGCTGGGCAACTCGACCTGTCCAGAGTCATCCCCATCAAGTGCAGGATGGGTGAAAATCTCAGTTCTAGATTTTCAGATCAGAAGATAACTGGCACTGACCGTTTCTTTCTTTTTTTAGTTTCCAGCTCCTGCAGCTGTACCTATAGTGAATCTAGTACTGAGGGGTAAATTTCTAGCAGGCTTTTCCTCCCAGCACCATGCAGCAAAATCCCTTTGTTTGTAAGTGAAGAAGGACGAATATATACCCTATAAATCTGCGCTTCTCAGGGATATGTTTTTCGTATAGCGTAATGACCATGCTAGTCCAAAGGTGCAGGGTACTCTGTCCATGACTAAAACTGTAAAGGACAGAAAGGTACAACTTGAAGTTAGATAGGAGCTAAGAAGTTTTGAATTTGGCTGCTGACAGAAATAATCAACATTAGTTCAGGGTTCCTTAGGCATCCTTGTGCTGAACATCTGAAAATCCTACAGTACCATTATTTTCTTGCAAAAGCAAACTTGGCAGTCACAATCATCTGTAGGGAAAGCACTTCAAGCATTCCTTCCAGTTGGCGAGATTGGTGGTGGGGTGGGGTTTTCGGTGGGTTTTTTTGTTTGTTTTTTTAAATTGATTCTATATTCCAGTGATTGAAAACACTTTCCATATCATTGGAAACATTTGTGTTTTACTGCAGTGTTTAATATTCTGTTTATCTCCACATATGCAGACTTTCTAGCTTCTCTCACACTGCCCAGCCAAGTGTTCCTCGCAACATGAATTGAAGCCCCATTAGGTCTAGCACAAATACCTATATATTTGCAGGAGATTTGTAAATAACGTTAATATTTGCTGCCTCTGGCATGAGGAGCAGGCGGTCAAGTACGAGCTGGTATTTTTGCATTTGTAGGTATTGTGAAATTCGCCGAGGTTTTCAGACAGGGTACAATGCAGCTCTGGTGCACCCAGTGTTTCTGTTAGTGCTTTGCCCAGATTGCAATTTTGTGCACTCACACATGCCCTTTCCAGAGTGCAGGGTTTTTTTTCCACTGCCCTGGCACAGCAAACTGCTTTACGTCCTGTTGCTCCGTATCCATTGTACCTTTCAGGTGATGGGAGTTGTTGCATTTTTTTCCTTTCTTTCTCCCCAGTGAATGTCTGTTACCCCACTATGCACAGAGCCTGCCGATACTGAAAACTGCATGAGGGTGAAGCTCAGCGGAACCTCTGAGAGCTGCCTGGTACTGAATTAGTATTGCTCACTGAGCTCTGTGCCATCACAGTTATTTGGATTTGTTATTTTAAAGCTAACTGTTCCATTGTAGGTGGATCTCAGAGGTTCAGCTTCCTAATTCCTGCATGCCAACATAATGGCCTCTGACCAATGTCTGATTAAAAAGACCTAAAATAGCTTCTTTGATCAGATACATTCAGAATGAAGGGGAGAAAAATGTAACCTTAGGAAAGACCTACAGACCTGCGCTTCAAGCAGAGGGTAGCGTTGGCTTACCTGTAGATAAGCTCTGCAATTATGGCTTAAGACACGATGCTAAGTAAGTTAAGTAAGCTATGAGGAGCCAGAGAAAATTCTCCCAGGTGCCTTTCCATAAGTTGTGCTAACATAAAGGAGATATCAGTCACAAAATTTAGAGCTTGGCAGAAATTTCCTATCTCAGGTCAGGTCAACAGGATACTTCAGAAATCATTTTGGGATGGAATCATCTTTCCCCTTCTCTGTTGCAATTTGTGCAGTTAGCCAGCTTAGCATCAAGGAGGCAAACTGAGGTAGAAGTAAAATTTCTACAAAATAAAACAGATTATGCCCCCATTCTTTCCAATTCTGCATGATTTGTGTGTACTCTATGGTGTCCAGTTGAAAAATGACCTGCTCTTTGGGCTAATACTGATCGCATCTGTCAGCAATACAGAAGTGGTGACAGAAGGAGAAATGATACAGATCTGAAGTGCTCATCAGGATGGCTACCCCAGCATCCAGGCAAGAGGGTGCGAAGGGTCTCTCAGAGTACTTTTGTGTGTCGGGTTGGCTTTTGCTTCTAGATGAGTTAACGTCCTTCACTGCTTTTTGCATTTTTTCACACTTACATTAACATGTTGCTTAGGAAAGTGTTTAATCACATATGGGACGCATGTTGAGATGAGAACAAGAACCATGAACAGAACTGATAGGCCCATATTTATAAAATGATTTCACTACGTCTGGGTTGCTACTGTGTTGTCACTGGCAGGAAAGGAATAGGCTGTTGTTCATCCAATTTTAAAGCAGGAGTGAAAGCGGCTAATGGTAGATAATCAATTTGAATGTCCTTTGATTTTCCAGCTCCCTTAAATATGCTATTCCTGGGACTGTTGTCCCAACTCAGCTAATAATATTATTTCTCAGATGTGAAGAATCAAAATTGTCTTGCTGTTTAGAAAAGAACATGTATTTTTATTCGCTTTCTAGGTGGCCTCATGGAAAGCTCACTACATCCAGTAGGTGAAATGGGGGGGATATAATGCGGATATTGTGCCATTATGTTGCCATGAATTGTGTGAGTAATTCTGCTTTCAAAATTGGCTCTGTGGTGACAGCATTGTGTCAGGAGATAGGCAAGTCACTTTTTGGAATGTAGTTGGAAAATTATGAAAATTTTGGAGTAATTGCTTTCTAGATGTGATGTGCCTGAAAATTAAGATAGGCTGTTTTTATGAAAGCTTGAAGCAGGCACCTCCTTTTTATTGCAATAGCTTTTGTTTCTTTTAGGGTCAACTTGAGGCCAATAGCTAGCACTCTGTAAACAGGATTATTATCTTAGAAACTTTATTTTACTGTACTTTGTAGCTAATGGCTAATTTCAGTGAACCACAATTCTTAAAACAATTTGGGTAACAGAATTGACAGGAGCGTTTCATTTCGGTATCACTAATTGTTTCTGGTGACAGATTTTAAGCGGTCCAAAAGAGGATGGAAGTAAGAATTGAGATTATGGTGAAAGAGGGGAGTAAATCTGTGCTCTGTCCCCTTCCCAAATCAAGGCCAGTTGATTAGCACAGCAGTGCTGAAACCTTTTTGGACAAATGTCAGCAAATCAGGCTACAGGGCTTGTTCTGCCTGTAGTCTAAACGGGTAATAACTCCCAAGTGCCTTGAAGCCAGACAGCTTTTCAATCCCCAATCTGAATTACTGCTGCAATTTTAACCTGGTTACGTGAATAAATCATCCTAAAAAAATAAAAGTAAGAGGGTATTGAACAGCCTAAGTATTTATGGCCTCTGGTTACACTGGTGCCGGACACAGGGCAAGAAAACCAATTTCCAGGGGTGGCCTGCTTCATACATCACTAGTCAAGTATGCTAAAGTGGTGATGGCTAGGAACACCTAACTATGCATGATTAGACCACGGTGGCAGCAGACGTTTTTTCCTTTCATGTTACTTGGTTTGAAATTTAGAGGACACATCACTCTTCAGCTTCAAAGATCAGAGGTCAAGAAGTTTCAATCTCATCCTTCTCACATCGCAACCCTTATTTCAGTTTTCTGCCCCAAACACTATTTAGATCCATGATTAGATGCCATGGTGAGAGGCACTAAAATATCTGTCTCTTTTGCCTGTCATCTGTCTGTCTCAACAAACTAAATACTATGAACTAAATGTGAGAAATAGCTAAATAAGGCCAGGTCGTTGCAAGTATGTCCCCTTTTTCTTTGTTGGATGTAAAGCAGACTAGGACTAAGGGGAGTGACTCGGTAGACTACCCAGGTGTTTGCATTATCTTGCATAGGTGTGATGGTGGCACAGACCAGGAAGTCTTTGAAACATGAAAAACGTGAAAAAATTGCAAAGATGAGATTACAGCCCTATGCCGTAGGCCAGCGGCTGTGAAACTGAATCTGTGTTGCAATTCAACGCTCTAATGGCATCCTCCCAGACCTTTTGCTGAGGGGAAGTTGCATCATTTGGCTTAAAGCAGATGAGTAAACTCCACGCAGAAAAAAGTTTTGCCAAGACTCAGGATGGGTTCTTTAATCATGGTGATTGTTTATTGACTCGCAGGTAAGAATTTTGAAATATCTCAAACTGAGCAGAATCCTTATATTGATTGATTGCTCTTGGGTTTTTTTGTCCTCTTTCAGTGCCTAAGAAGGAATCAGTGACAGTTTGATTATGAGCCAAGTCACCTAGGTCAGGATCTCCGAGTTCCATATTTCTAGTATTCAGGCTTTGCAGCTTTGTCATACAATCCATCAGTTGACTTGTTAAAAATATATATTTAATATTCCCTACCAGAACGGACCAGAGCAGTGCATTACATGCTTGTACCATCATTAAAATTGTGAAGAAGGGATATAAAATACCTCTAAACTTGGTGGCAGTCCCTTTGTGCAAGTATAAATGAATGCAGAAACTGCCAGGTAATAAATAAGCAGATCTCGCAGTCTTCATTCCTCAGTTGTATTTGAGGAGGTAGTTGTTACCTGAGAAGGCGGTTCTGTGTTATCTCAGTCTGGCCTGGGAGTGCTGGGACTTATTAAATTATTAATATTTAAATTTTAAATGTGACTTATTAAATTATTAATATTTAAATTTAAATTGACTCATTAAATGTCATAATTTAATGCATAAGTGAGGTTGCATGATCTAACAACTTCTTCCCTCCCTCCAATCCTGGCCACAGGCTTTTTCTGCCCCCCTGAATGATCTCTGTTGGTCACTTACTCCCTTGGCAAGTCAATTCAGTTTACCAATCTAGGAGAAAACCAACCCAGCCAAAAAGAAGCAAGTCTCTTGTTCAGTGGAAATATGACTGTGAGTAGGAGGCCAGGTGACTGGGGTTTGATAACTACCTGTTTTCATAAACAGCAGCTTGTTGGATCAGCTCTCTTGTGAAACTTCATGCTCAGAGTAGTTTCAGGAGTCACAGCTTCAGCACTCCCTGGCTAGGGTGCTCAGCAGAGGTCTTCCTCCTGGCAGTGAAGTGCAGTGCAGGCTTATATAAAAATAATTTTTATTAGCTCTTGCTTAGCTTTTAAAAAATAATTTAAGAAAATCTCCACATTATGATGAGAGTTACTAAGCTCTGGATGTGACTGCAGTCCCGTGAAATGTTTCTGACACAGGGAATCATGGACATTAATTCAGTTGGTATGGGGTCTGTACTTCTTAGAATAGGAAGTTAAAAGGTTTTCCTTGCATGTGCATAGGGAAGATCTACGGTGCTGTTGATTCTTAAAACTGCCTTGGACTTTCAGTCTTCATACTTGAAAGAATTAATAGCCTCGACATGTACGAAGACATTTGCTATAACAGTATAATGGTGTACAATAGGATGTGTTACGGAGTTTTTGCTCTCTTCTGAACTATCTGTTAAAGGTCTGGTGAAGGCAGAAGTTGTCATCATCCATTTAGTACAGTCTCCTTTGTTCTCCTGTGCTTTGCAGCCATAAAGATAGGCAAAACAGAATCAGCCTGTAATACAAGGACTTCTTTTTATGTTCAATAACATTTATAGTTCTGCATACTAAGAAAAAATAAGCAAAACCTATATTTCGGGATGCATAATAAATACTAGAAGAAAACAACAGTTGTCCAAAGCAATTGGGTAGATGCTGTGTGGTCAAGCTCCCTGAAGCCTCTGTCACTGGCTTACTGGTTTGATAGACCAATAAATACCCTGATGCAGTCTGGCAAACTCTGTGTTGTAAAGACTTCAGCAGTGCAGTTTCTGTATGATTTTTAAGATTCGCTTAAGGAAAAACATATTTGAATGCATTTTTGTGTAACTGTAAATTATTCATTTCAGCAAATTTGTAATCTCCTTTTCTCTGCATGACAGTCACCTTTCTTTTCCCCTCATTCACGCAGCTGAATTCTCCTTTTCTTTTCCCTCATTTCTCTCCAGTTTAAACTACTGAAAATGTAGCAGGCATATTGGTGCTTTGTCACTGCCCTCTGAGACCCAGAGTTGTATAATGGAAGACAAGGTCATGCCACAAATGTATGAATTCCATTTCAATTTGTTAATATATGTACAAATAATAGAAATTATTTGAAATTGGATCAAGTTCTTAAAAAGGAGAGTTGAAAACAATTTGTACCAAGCAGAAGATGAATCAAAATCCTAAAATACGTTTTTGCACTTTTTTCAGTAATCCCAGACTAAATAGTGATGGAGAAGTACAGAAAGTTGGCCACAGGTACCACTTGATTAACATTTTTGTTTTCAATATTTCCACATATAAAGCTGAGCAAGCAATTCAGATATTTGTGGGGGATAAATGAACTTTGCTGAACTTCTTCAAACAAACTCTGTATCCTCTTTTCCTTACTCACTAGTTCTAGCATGCAACTTTGCTAGCATATTAGTATGTTTCTAATGACAGTAATGATGTGTGAAGAATGCAACTTTAAATTGCTGTACTTAATTATAACTATTTTTCCCTCTCTGCTCTCCTGCAAAATTGTTTCCTTTTTTATTTAATAGCCAGTGATCAAATGATTTAATGAAATGATCTGTGGAGAATTTCTACTGAAAGCAGATTTGACACCTCTAGTAATTCAAGAGGTTTTGGCTCATTTCTTAGGAGAAATGGCTTTAAAGAGTCTCCAGGGCTTTAATATTAAGTTCTGCCTATAATTTAACTTTTGGATACTGTTTTTAAGAATGCAGTCTCTTCAAAATTGCATTCTTTGCTATTTAAAGCCTAGTATTCAAATGATCTAATGAAATTACCTCTGGAGGTCCACAGTGGTCTAAAGCAATCTCTCATGATAGACTTCAGCTACCTTTAGATTGAGCTATAAAATGTTACATTAGTTACTAGGTTTCAGGAAGCACTGTCTCCATCCAAGAGATCTTATTAAAATCTATGGACCCTTTTAGCACTTGGATTAGCTGCCAATGCTCTGGGTAAACATATTTGAAAGAAAAAGGAGGCCAGTGTCTTTTCTTTAAAGTCCTCTTGGTTATCATTTCAGGTGTCAGTAAATTGGATGTAGAAATTTGAGGTAGAGATGTGCTTTTTCTCCTGCGAGTGAATGTTTCTTTTGCCTGTAGGGCACAATGTGAAGCCTACTGTCTTCTGCTCAGGGGACGTGTTGCATGATGACAACAGAAGGGGAGTATATTTGTATTCTTTTAAATTCTGACTTCAAAATGCTTTAAATTTTAACTGCAGACAAGGGTGGGAAGAGGTTTGGGGCGGGAAGGAGAGGCACAGGGGATGGCAGGGGAATCGGAATTGCTATGAGCATGTTAGAACAAAGCAGCTGAAATGGAAGAAAAAATTGATATGCTAACTTATGCCTCCTGTTGCCACGTTATGATAGAAACAAGTTATGCAGAAGATAGAAGTTTATGCTGAAGTTATTGTAGCAGACAACAGCATCTTTCTGGTGCATATATGAGCTTGTGAACTAGCAGAATACCTCTCCGAGGGCAGAGATATTGGCAAAAGAAGTGTAAGATGCTCTCTTTATCCTTTCCACTCCATTAGTGCAACAACGTAATGAAGTTTAAGTGAGGTAGTTTGTTATGATGGAAGCTCTGCCTTGGTGCTAACCCATAGTGTAGAGGAGGTCATGCACTGCAGTGTCAAAGAAAATCAGTGCTAATGGAGTAACTTAATTAAAATTAATTGGGTATGATTCTGTCTCTTAAATGTAAGATTGATGTAGGTTATTTTCAGCTGCTTCTGTGCTTAAGGTTAAACTCAGTTTGCTTAAGATATCGAATGTTCTTTCTTTTCTTCTCTTATTGACATACAAGTTGAAGAACAGTGAAATGGTTCAAAGATTTGGAGAATTCAGAGTTGGGAAAGAAGTACCAGGCCATCTAAGTCTGTTGTTCTGCTAGGCCTCATTAGCATCTATTCATTCCCTCATTCCTCAGCATGTATGTTAATTGATGTCACAATAAGGATTGTGTTTATGAGAGCAAAAAAGAATTACATGTGACAGGACATGCTGCATGTTACATATCATCTGAACATAAAATCTGGCCTTTTCTCATTCAGTGACATTTTCAGCACTGCCTCAACTTTGATATGGTAGCTGCAGACTATGGCCTATAAAAATGTATTTTTCATGTCATTCCATGCAACTGGCAAATGTGTGTCAATGGAGGATGAAAAACAGGTATCCTGTTATGTCTTTTGTAGAACAGTAATTTAGGTGCTTACTTGTGTTTTGTATTGCCCTTGGGTAAAGCCTATAGAACGTGCATTTTCTTGTGTCTGATGTGCTATTTATTTACTATTTTTGCATGTACCAGAAGGTAGCATTTAAAAGTATAAATATTTGTGGATGGAGAAGAAAAAAGGAAAGGTAGCAAATACAGTTGTCTATATTCTTGTTGTTGAAAATGGAATATAGTGTTGATTCATGTTATCATCCCATTTTTGCTGTAATGCGTTCCAGGGAAGATCAAATTCCCTTTATTCATGTCACTGTCACCACAACTCTGGGACAGTACCTGTACATACCACAGACTGTATAATCTGCCACAAAATATTATCTAGTTTTACTGCATAGCTGACACTTTCTGAAGTAGAAAAATAAAAAACAAATGGCAAAATCATGGCAGCCCACAGTGCATCTCTTGCTTATTCTTGTGCAAAGAACTTGTGCTTTCAGTGTGGTATTTCCCTTGTAAGATGGAATTCTTTGCTAGCATTTTGCTAGTATGAGCGAGTGCTAATACATTTTTTCTTAGATAACTCCTGTAAGCTGCTAGAGAGATCCCTCAGCTTTCTACTGAAAGACCAATGAATTATTAGCACCACAGGAGAGAGTTGTAATGAATTCTGATTAATCTGTAATACACCACCACTCCAACATTCTTTGTTAATGGAATTTTTGATTAGATTAATATTTGAATTATAAGGGTTTTCATCAATTCTTTCTGTAAAAGCTGTACATGCAAGTGGCATTACCATTTGGGAGTATTTACTTGGCAGAAACTATAGAGGAGCAGTCCCATCTTGACATCTCAGTCCAGAGTCTGCAGGAATCTGATCGTTCTTGTAATGGTTTTCCTCAGCTTCTCTTACAAACTAATTATAGTGACCAGTCACTACTGCCAAGATGTTTTCCCTACCTACTCTTTTCACAGACTGATGCCTGCATTTTATTCCTTTCTAGGCAGATATTTTCAACTCCTTAGCAGACTGACTGAAAGAGGATTAGGTGGGCAGTGGGTATCTGGACTGGGTTTTGGTGTTGTAGTGCATAACCTGCTGTGTCAGAGGCTGAACCTGAAAGTGAGGCAGTATCTCTAGTGTACTCAGGTGGTTCCCCTTGTAGGATTAGCTGTCCTGAACAGGTTTTATAGTCTTTTCTCTGTTTAAAATTTTGTATCTGATTCATGTTTCATCCAAATTTTCTTAGTCTTCAGTGAGGCAGAACCTCAGAACATTAGTTACTGTATCCCCACCTCTGGAATCATTGAGAATACTGTGCTCCAAATCCTTGGATGATTTTTATGAAACCTGGAAAAATAAAAGTTCTTTTAGTTCTGCAGGAAGCTATCAGAGAAGCTTCCATGAGAGCTTTTAGGTGACGATAAATAGCCTTAATTTTTGAAAGTTTTCATGCTGCAGGAACTCCGTAAGGATAACAGCAAGCCTCCTGGTTGCCTTTCCCAAGCAGGGAAAGGCAAAAGGCCAAAGACTCCTCAAAAACTGCCATGGATCTGTTGGAAAATGAATGGGTTTGGGCAGCATTTAGATAATAGACTAATATTTCTGAGAGATTGTAAAATAGATGACATATAAGGTAGTTCCACATTTGTATATACCTCTCCTCCCTTTTTATTGAAAAACACTTCAGTTATTTAGCAGAGAAAACTCAACTGTACTTACCGAACAACTATTTGACTTATTTTGTGTATTGGTATATTTACCAAATAGTGAAGAATATTTGCCAAATATGAGGGAGATAATGTTTCAGACTGAATTTCTTGAAGTGCAGATAAAGTTCTAGAGAACACCTCGCTATAAATGCATTTAAACGTGAATTTCATCAAAGTACTTGATAAACTAGAGCAGTTTTTTAATTACGCAAAATAAGCCGGTACTACCACTGAAATTATGAGAGAGATCAAGCGTTACCTGCAAGAAAGACCCAGGGAGTTCTACTTAATAACAATAAATCATCAAGGAGACCGGCATTGAGCAGAATAGAGTAAGTGTCTTGGAAATTAAGACTTACTGTATACAAGCCCATTTTTAGAAAGCTAACTCTCCAATGAGCGTACATAATAAATTTTAAAAACATGACTGCAGTTCCTAAATGCAAGAGTCATGATTTTAGAAGGCTTCCTGGCAGATTTGTGATATCTATGGGAGAGAGGGTGCAAACAGAAGTGAAAGTTTGTGTGTGGGTAATAAAGCTTCTCAGTCTTCAGGTGAGAGCTCATGAGTTCATATTTTGTGCGATAGAAAAGTTTCACAAATATTTGGCATTCTGTAGGTGTGATGAGACTGAGTCAGCTACATCTTCTAGGTGGATTTGTGTCGACTCTTCTCTGTAGCAAGTGTCCCCAGAAGACAAAAATAGCTTTAAATACAAAAGCCAGACTCGCCTTGAGTATAAATTATAACAATTAATATTTTAAAGCAGAAAAAAACCTCAAAATAGCCATGTAAACTGAAACGGATGTTAAAAGTTTACAAATTTTACTCTGCCAGACTTCTCTCCACTTGCAGTCTTCACATGCCTTCCCTGGTACCACTACAGCCTTTCTTCCAGGCCGTGTTTCATTCAGCGATTCTGTGGCTAGAGAACAACGTTTATGTGGTCTCCTCTGGGTCTCCAGATAAAGGCTTTTATCCGTCACCTCCAAGGCCTGACTGCGTGTCTGCTGCTCACTTCTCTCAGCCGTTTCTGCTGTCCAGGCTCATGTCCCTTTGGTAAGCTCCCATTCACAGTCCTTCTTCCTCCCCTCTCTTCACTCACCTTGCATCTCAGCCCCAAGGAAATTGCTGTCCCCAGAAGCTTCATCATGACCCAATATGCAGCAGCAGGACAAAGCAAATAACAGCTTTCTCCCTAATGTGCACCCCCAATGTACTACGTTATAACATACCTGTTGTGGTTTAACCTCAGCCGGCAATTAAGCACCACACAGCCGCTCGCTCACTCCCCCGCAGTGGGATGGGGGAGAGAATCGGAAGGGTAAAAATGAGAAAACTCATGGGTTGAGATAAAGACAGTTTAATAGGTAAAGCAAAAGCCGCGCACGCAAGCAAAGCAAAACAAGGAATTCATTCACTCCTTCCCATCGGCAGGCAGCTGTTCGGCCATCTCCAGGAAAGCAGGGCTCCATCACCCGTAATGGTTACTTGGGAAGACAAATGCCATCACTCCAAACGTCCCCCCCTTCCTCCTTCTTCCCCCAACTTTATAAGCTGAGCATGATCTCAGATGGTATGGAATATCCCTTTGGCCAGTTGGGGTCAGCTATCCTGGCTGTGCCCCCTCCCAGCCCCCTATGCACCTGCAGCCCTCCTAGTCGGCAGAGCATGGGAAGCTGAAAAGTCCTTCACCAGTGTAAGCATTACCTAGCAACAACTAAAACATCAGTGCGTTATCAACTTTGTTCTGGTCCTAAATCCAAAGCACAGCACTGTACCAGCTACTAAGAAGGAAATTAACTCTATCCCTGCCAAAACCAGGACAATACCTTATACAATATACATATACATTATATAGTAAATGGCAAATTAAAAGTAAAACAGATGGTGGTCATCACAGCAAGACATTGCATGTTTGCAGAAGAATGTAAACACAGAAAATCAGCAAAAGTCTAGAAGTGTTGGATGTGCTGTGAAGTCTGAATAATATGTAGAGGATAAAAAGGTACATAGCTTTTATTCACTAATGGTCAATTCATGGTAATACTAAGGTCAATGGCAAAGCCTTCCATTTCATTAGAACTGGATTTGGCCTTAGTTACTTTTACTTAAAACACCCTGAAGAATAAAAAGAATAACCAGAGTTGCAGTGAAAAGGATAGTGCAGTGGATACAAAAGAGAAAATATCAATAAAGTGGAAATGTATTTAGCATTATGATATATGGTCTTGTTAACCTCAGACTTGAAATACTATGCATGGTTTTGGCCATCTAATATAACCACCTGTTATACTAGCAAGTAGAAAAGCAAGACCATACGTGAGTGGTGATCACGTCAATGCAGGTAACAAAAAAGTATTTTATGAAAAAACAGTGCAAAGATAAAATTTTAGATGAGGGATAAGAGACTAAGAGATGACCTCATTTTTTTTTTTTTCTCTACACACATTAGAGTATTATACACTGTAAAAGAATATGAAATATGACTTGTTCTTTTCTACTTGCAGGAAAGACCTGTAATTGTAATTCATAGTCACAGCTGGAGGCAGTAGAAGTTTGGGCTAGGTATATGATGGGTTTTCTTTTCTCATAGTTCTTAAACTGCAGAACAGTTTGTTGTATAATGCTCAGGCATTCACATGTGACTAGCAAAGAATGATTTTTAAGGAAGATGTCTTCCCTCTGTATTCTTGATAAAAGATACAAATAAAAGTATTCTCTCTTCCTTCTGCTGTATTTTCCCTACCTTCATCTTCATATCAGAGCTGTTCTTTTGTATGACTGTAGTTCTTCTTGGCAGTCTTAAGTGTATTATGAGGTTTCAGAGCTGACATTCAAGTGTTCAAACTTGTTCAAACGTAATTTAGCAATGCTAAAAGAAACCAAAACAATTTAGAGAATTCATTAAATACAACAACATGACTGTCCCGTGGGGTCATTTGCTGGCAGTGGTAGTGCCGGGTCTTTAGGAAAAGAATAGACAAGTACTTTGTTTGGTTTGTCCTCTCACCTTCCTGCTACAGCTGCTTCTTTGTGCTTTGGAGGCCTGGGTGGGCTTCCATGAAGTTGGTTAATCTGTTTTTGAATGCACATATGCTTGCATATGTAGCCTGTAAAAAAACACCCCCCCCAAAAAAACCAAAGTATGCTTTTTTATTACATATTTAATTTCCAATAATTCCTTTCTCATCTCAGTTTCTCTGCCATGAATTTCCAAGACAGCAAAACTTACTGTCTATTAGATGGGAGTACCAAACAACCTCTCTCTACCTAAAATATCATCTGCAAAAAATATGTGAGTGTACTTCATAGTTACGTGAAGCAAGAAGGATCAGAAATTCAGCTGTAAGCTCTGTGGGGATCAATTTGAAAATCTACGTGCATGTATTTTGTAGTTCAATGTGAGGTCTTAGGACATGCAGGTGTACTAATTATGGACCAAGCAGACTGATGTTCCAAAGACAAGAATGCACCAAGTGGATCTTTGGTCTTGTATAGACAGTTCTGTTTTCATTTTTCCTTATTTTCTCTCTCATAAAACACAATTATGAAAGCAGAGTGTTAGTGATACTGTAGATAGCTGTGCTCATTTTCAGTTAATTAAATGCAATCCTAGGATACTGCCTGGCTTTAAGAAAAGCATAGTTCATGAAAGTCATTTTCTTTCATGTATTGTGATAATCCTTAATTTAGTCTGTTATGAGTTTACGTGCTTTTAACTTTCAACTGCAGGTTATTTTGATCATTTAATCTTCTTTCAGTAGCATGGGAAGGGCCATTCATCTTCACACTACTTTCTTGAAACAACAAAATAATGAAGATTCTTTCATGGATAGCACTGGCAATCAGATCCAATAAGAAAAGCACAGAGAAGAACTAATGGCCAGGCTAGAAACATAATTGATTCTTTCCTCTGGACTTTTAATTAGAAATGTATAAATCTCCAGAGGTTCAATTTACTTCATAGAAATGAATCATCTCTCTCAAGTTCACCTTCATATGTTTTTTTCTCCTCTAATGGGTTGTATCTTATGTTCCATAATGCAGTCTAGTTTTCCATACATTTTTTCACACAGTACTGTATATGCAAGGCTGTTGTCCACATTTTATGTATTTTTGTTCATTTGTTTGTTCCCGAAACCCTATATGGAACTTTTTCAAGTAGAAATACTTAGACATCAAGCCTTGGGCTGTACGGACATAACTTTCCACTCACTACTTTGGTGCTGGTTACCTCTGTTACCAAATGCTTAACCAACAGGGTGGAACCATTTCCTTTTCGCTGATTCAGGAGACTCCAGTTTCCAGGGCTTTGTCTCCTCACTAGTTTGCTCAGGAGAGAAATTGTGTTTTGCTGTTTATTGTTTGCAATGCAGATATATGCAACCATTTTACAAAAGCTGAAGACGTAGTCCATTGCGATTATGGCAAATAGTTTCTGGATTTTGTCATTTAGCTGAGATGGGACTCTTTGGATGTGACATTTGGACAATCACTAACCATCATGGACCTATGGCTATGTCTAACATGCAACGACTGTGCTTTCTTTGGTGTTTTGCCTTCAGGTTGTGTATTGGGTGTAGGTGTCTTGTAGGTTTGTTTTGTCTTTGTTTCTCACCATCCTAGTCTATTTTTAATTGGCAATAAATTAAATTAATCTTCCCCAAGTCGAGTCTTTTTTACCTATGATGGTAACTGGTAAGCGATCTCCCTGTCTTTATCTTGACCCGTGAGCTTTTTCATCTCATTTCGCCTCCCTGTCCTCTTGAGGAGGGGGAGTGAGAGAGCAGCTGGGTGGGCATCTGGCAGCCAGCCAAGGTGAAATCCACCACAGGTTGTAAAATTACTTACTTTTAGAATGGTGCAGTTTACTCTTTGAGTGAGTTAGAGAAGTACAAGGTGCTGGGAAAATACACAGGGATCATGGAGGAATGCACCTTCCCCATCCAACCTGGGACCTGATCTCTGGGAACAGCAACAGATGTGATGCAGATCTGCATGACAGATGTGGTAGGGTCTGAATTTGCTTGATGATAGAAAAGGATGCAGTGAACCTTCATTTTCTAATGAAGTAGTATGGAAATTCCAAACTGTTTCTCTGAATATCAGATGCGGAAACTGTAATTACAGCTATAATGAACTTCTAATGTCTCTGCTTGTCTGAGGATAGAGTAACAAAACAAACTTCAGTAGAAAAGCTTCAGGGAACTACTTTTAATCTGTACTCTCTTAAGAAGCAACTGTAGTTTGAGAGCATTCAAGAACATCTGGATACAGATGAATCTGTATAGTAATACTGGGAATTATTCTATTCACCTGTTCATGGAATCATTAAGGTTGGAAAAGACCTCTAAGATCATCGAGTCCAACTGTTGACCCAACACCACCATGCCCACTAAACCATGTCCCTAAGCACCTCATCTACACGTCTTTTAAATACCTCCAGGGATGGTGACTCAACCACTTCCCTGGGCAGCCTGTTCCCATGTTTAACCACTCTTTCAGTAAAGAAATTTTTCCTCATGTCCAATTCATGTTCTTGAATTCCTACAAGATTTTTCTTATTTTCCAAACCAACTGGAACAGGGTAGTGCTAGAGAGATATTATTATCAGTTGCTTTGTCAGTCGTGCTTTTCTTCTAAAGTAAAGAGGGAAGGGGGAGAGAGGAAAAACAGAAGTTATCTGACAGCTATATAGCTTCAGGTTTGTGCTTATTCCAGTTTGATCTTTTAGCAATGAATAATTAGTAAAAGCAGAAACATTTGCTGTGCAGCACTACTGATATGCCTCACAGAGCAAGAAGAATAGAGTTAGTGAATGCCTCAGTATTCTGACGTAAACATTCACACTCTGCCCTAAACACTAGTTTTGTCCTGTGTCCCCCCCCGCCCCGACTGTAATGGTCTGGGATAAATCTTGTCTTCCAGCCTACAGAAGTACACTTGAAATGGCTGTAGTTTGGTATGTTAAATGTCTTTGATTTTATTTCTGGCTTGCTCAAGTGCTTGTCACAAATTAGAGTAATACCCCTCCTCTTTTTTCTGTATTGTATTTCCTTTTCTTCTTTTTTTCAGAAACTGAGTTGCCCATGAAGGTATGTTTTTCAAATACCTTTCTGCATTTTACTTTCTAATTACATGACAAAGATGGAGTTATTAATGCTGTAATAAACTATCTGACTGAGTTAGCTGGAGGGAATTCCATTTTTGCTTAACTTCCAACATTTATCAAACCCTAAACTGCTAAAAATTAAATTGGGCCCTTAGAGGTAACACTTCCTTACTAGTGTTGTGTTGAATCTGACACCAACATCCAGGGGTTATATTCAGTATTGCTTGATTGGCATAAGTAAAAATCAAACTAAAAATTACATCACATTTCTAAAACATGAGATTTTATGTTTGCTTATAGGCATTGCTTTCACCTCTCATTATAAATTAAAATTACAGCTAGATGCATCAGTATTCTGTACAAATGATGCCTAATATTATCAACTGTCAGGTCTAACAGATATCAAAGGCAATTCTTGGCCCATGTTGCCTTGACAACACATCTTGGTTTTGGCCTTCTTTGTCAATTCAAATTCTTGAGTTCACAGAATTTAATTAAGCTGCCTTTTTTTTCCCCTGAATAGGAATCATTCAGGGATGCCACTGAATTTGAAATAGATTGAAATAAAACAATTAAGAAGTGGATGCTATAACAATTTGTTTATATTATCTGCTGGAAACTGAGCGTATCTTACTTTCTTATCATCTGCTCTGCTATGAGGTTTCAGTGTGTGGGACTGTCGCCTAATCAAGACCCATTCACTGCAGTTGTTTCTCCCCCTGTGCCACCCGATCATTTCTCTAGATTCAGTGTTGGAGGTTGTGAGGGGTCGTTATTGCCGTTTAACCAGAGACCTTTCTTCAAGGAGCCGTCACTGAACTATAGAACTGTGCTTTTTGGAAAACCCCGAGCTTAACGTTAATGTTTCTAATGCTGCAGAGCTGATGTCAGCCCATGATAAGGTGCTTCAGTGGTTCATTGCCTCCAGTGTTGAAAATATCCTCCTTATTTTTAGACTGTATTAATCTTACTTCAGGTTTTGGCCATTCGTTTGTGATTCTTCCATTATCAAATTTTTCTGCTTCGTGTAGTTCTTAAAGACTATAATCAAGTCACTCCTTCATGTTTCTTTAGATCAGTGAAACTGATTACTGCTCCTTTTTATGGCACACTTTCCTGGTTCTTTAGGCTCAGGGCTTGAGGTTGCCTTTTGAATCTTCTTCAGTCTTCAACAGTTTTTCTGAAGTATGAACAGCCAGGCAAGACCCAGGAGTCCAGTAGCACTTTGATTCAGTGATAGATGCAGAAGTACCAGGACCCTCCTGAGCCTACTCAGTGTTTGCTTACCTATACAATTCCAAGCTCATTTTTTGACCTACACCATTGCAGAGAGTTGCTCAGGTTCATCTGACTAGGTGCTGTGACCTGTAAATCTTCATCTTCAGACACTGTTCCCTAGGAGAGTGTTGCCATTCAGTAAATCTAGTCTTTGCTGTTGACTCCTAGGAACGTAAGAGTATAATAGTCTACATGGAAAAGTAAGAAAAATAAGGAGAAAAAAAAAAGCAGATGGTTTAGTTCAAAGCCGTCATTACAAAATTACATCCCAATTTTGTATGAGAAGAGAAAAAAAATCAGACTTTGGTATTTGTTTTAACTCCTATCCATACAGATTCTTTTCCTTAATTTACTTGAAATTCTGGGTTTACTGTCACTCAAAGTCACTATCTATTTACTGGTCTGCTGCTCAGTAAAAGGGTAGCAAAAGTGACAAATCATCAATCAAGCTGCAGTATAAGTGATCTTTTAATATCGTTTTGTTTTCAAAATATATAACTATTGAACGACAAAGCAAATGACTTGTCTACGCAACATCTTGGTTATTATCTGTTTTTAGCAATTTCCTTTCTATTGGAAATTCAAACTTTCACCTCTGATGCAACTCAGCCCACTTGCTACTATTGCAGCACAAAGCCATATTTGTTATTGCATTTGTGCCTCTAAATTACTTACTTTAATAAATACCTGATAGACCATGTTCCAGTTTCTGGAGAACCTTTTAAAATTTAATTTCACCAAAAAGCAGAGTTTAGTTCAAAGCCGTCATTACAAAATTACATCCCAATTTTGTATGAGAAGAGAAAAAAAATCAGACTTTGGTATTTGTTTTAACTCCTATCCATACAGATTCTTTTCCTTAATTTACTTGAAATTCTGGGTTTATTGTCACTCAAAGTCACTATCTATTTACTGGTCTGCTGCTCAGTAAAAGGGTAGCAAAAGTGACAAATCATCAATCAAGCTGCAGTATAAGTGATCTTTTAATATCGTTTTGTTTTCAAAATATATAACTATTGAACGACAAAGCAAATGACTTGTCTACGCAACATCTTGGTTATTATCTGTTTTTAGCAATTTCCTTTCTATTGGAAATTCAAACTTTCACCTCTGATGCAACTCAGCCCACTTGCTACTATTGCAGCACAAAGCCATATTTGTTATTGCATTTGTGCCTCTAAATTACTTACTTTAATAAATACCTGATAGACCATGTTCCAGTTTCTGGAGAACCTTTTAAAATTTAATTTCACCATTTTCATGGATATACATTTCAGGTGAAGATTTTATCAAGAAGGCATTTTGTACTGCATTTCTTCAGTTCCATTCAAAGAGCAAATGGACAAGTAACTTTGTGGTGGGATATTTAATTATTGCCATTTAGAATGGGAATACACATTCAGTTTTGGCTTCAAGAAGCTGAAATAACACAAAATGGTGAGAAAAAATGACAATTTCTTTACCTACATTCGTCTGTGTTTGAAGAAATATACCAGCTGTGTTATTCACATAACTCCAACAGCTTGTAGGTTTTCTGTAACTATTTTGATGTGGAAGAAGCCAGGGTTTTTTTCTTTTTTTTTCTGTTGTGGGTTTTTTTTTATGCTGTTAGTGATTTATGGGTTTGTTTGCGATAGCACCAAAGGTCCCCAGTCAGAAATGAGCTGTCATTATCTGTTCTGTGCTTAGCTGCCTTTGCCTATGAATGGGTCATCTAGTCTTTTAGTCCCGTTAAAAGGAAAACGCAGTAATTAGGATTAAAAAATAGGAAGAGAAGGAATGAATGACAAAGTTCAGCATAACAAGGTATGCCCATGATTTAAGATAGCTTTATAGTTTCAAAGTATTGCTTTACATGTGTCAATAAATGCCAATAAGTTTTCTGCAAGTGCCACTCAGTTTGGCCATAATTTCTTAACTAATAGCTTTTATGAATCATAGGCAAGAATTAATCCTGAAGAGATTTACTGGAGAAAAAGGCAGTGTGTAGAAGAGCAAGGTACCCAAATTAAAAAAAAAAACCCAAAAAAAACATCTTGTGTATTACAGAACTGCCATGGAAACAACTTTTTTTTTTTTCCTCTCAGACTGCATCCTTTACTCGCTGTGCCAGATTAATTTGGACTACAAGGGTGAGACATCTGCCACTGTAAACTCTGTCTCAGCGTAGGGAAAGCTGCCCTTGGCACAGCAGACCGTGGGGATTCTGCAGGACGGGGGACAGCTTGTTGCATTCATGTGCAAAGAACTATCTATATTCAAGGCTTCTTGTTTTACTCCCAAACTTCTCTTGCCATTTTAAAAAGCAAATATTTGCTTAAACTATAAATATCAATTTTAAAAAATGCACATATCTTTAAAAAGCTTTATGCTAGTACTTTACAAATATAGCTGTTCCACCTGACATATGTATGATTTTTATCCTTAGCTTGGAAAGTATTGTGACGGACTTGAAAGCATGTTTAAGATATATTTGTGGAGCACAAATTCTGAAAAGTTTGGTTTGCAAGGAAGAGTTATAAGAAGGCTCTATCAGAGAAATTGGAAAGTGGTTCAATTAGCCCAATGTAGATTTAAAGGAGGGAGTTTGAGCTTTGAAACTATTACTGGTAATTCACTTTTCTGAACCGGGAGTCCAAGGAAGTCTCAAAATGATTCTAGACATTACTCATTTTTGTACCACAGGAAAATCTGCACCTCAAGTATATTAGCTCAAAAGGCTTGGGATAGACCCATGAAGAGATGCTTGTCGGATTCAGTCAGAGCCTGTATGAATATCATGGTATCTCAAGAGGTTTTAGGTTGAAAGAAGTGTTGATAAGTTTTGTCTCACTTTCTCCTCTTGTCCCTCTCTCCAAAGGTACTATTTGACTTTGCAGCAAAGGACCCTGGTTCAGGTAGTGGAGCTCAGCCCGTGGGTGATAACTTTTTGTTATCAGCGACAAAGAGCAATAGCCAGGTGGTGAAGGGCTAGAGAAACCTTCTTAGAGTGGTTTCTTGGTGGTGGTCTTCCTCTACCCCCCAGCAGGTGTTGCACATTGTTTTTGAGAGTGCATTGGCCAGTGAATTCAAAATAATGGGGAAAAGCAGAAAGAGCGATAGTGGACCCGTGCTTTTTCCTTAAAATTAGGATAAGCACATTGCGCTGTTTTTTTTAATAATTGTTTTTGTAGCTGTGAACATTTTTCTTTGGTACTCAGATACTGAGAAAACATTCTGTATGTCAAAAAGGGTGGCCTTCAGTCTGCAAAAAAGAGTGAAGAGCTGCACCCTGTGGCAAAATTGGGATTGCGCCAAAAGTAGGCTGACTATCCTGATGGGAGCTAACGAGAAACTGATAGCACCATCACGGAAAAATGCTAGGAGTAGTCAGAGTTGCAGACTTTTAATCAGCAATGAGTATTTCTGCACATGGTTCTGCATATGCCATTTCACTGTGTGCAGCTCAAGTAATAAATATTCATATTTATACAACTTTGCAAAGCATCATATGAAAACTTTCAGCCAAGAAAATACACAAAACAGAAGCAAAGAAGCAGTCTCGAACTGCCAGCATATACAAAAGGAGCAGAATACATTTTAGTGTAGGTTTGTAAAGAAATGCAATGAGTGTAATGTGAGAAAGTAAAACGCCATGACACTGCACTCTGTATTCACACATGCTAAAGGCAAACTGTGCCTGGCCATGCAGTTCTTCACCCCAGGGCTCCTAGCTTTGCCATCAACCTCAGCAACAGTTCCAGAGTCAACTTACAGCCACCTAACAGCTTGGAAAATCCTCAGGGACTCAAGGACAAGCCGATGAAAAATAATACTGTACAGTGGCAACGCATATTTTTTTTTCAGTGGCTTTTCTCTTTCTGCATAAGGCAACAACTTCCTTTTAGGGTTAGGTTTAGTGGAGAGCCCCATACTTTTTGGCCATTTTATACATGTTTATTAACTACATTATGAAAATAAACTAAATCAATGGAAACATGAATACTGTAGTTATCTACAAGTTAGGTAAACGTGACAGACATTGTTCTTGTAATGAAATAAGAGGTCTTTAATTTTGACATTTTCACTAAGCAACTTGGCAAAAAATCATGAGTTATTGTTGTGTTGTGCAGCTTGAATGTAAGACCTATTTTCCTAATTATTTTGTGCTGGGTTGTAGAACATCTTGTAACATCAAAAACTCCTTCCATATTTTCTGAAAACTGAATCTCTCTCCTAGTATTAAGAAAATAACCTTGCTCGGCAACTTTTTTGGCACATCAGTGGTATGTTCTTTCTCTTGGTTGGGAAATGCATCAGATTGCCACGCAAGATTTATCTAACAGTTTCCCCCATACATACGTTGTACAGACTGTACATCCTGAAGATATTAGATTTTGCCACAATTTTTTAGCAGGGGACCAATAACCTGCCAAAATCTTGGATTTATATGAAGCGAAACTTTGAATAATAAGTTGCATAAGCAGAGACGGAATAGATCTTTGATACCATTCATGGGTCCTCTAGGAAACGATAGTGAATGTCCCATCATGTTGCTTGATTATTTCTTTGAAACGTTCTGTATAATCTGTGCTGCCAATGCAGTATAATTTAGAAAGTTGCCATTTAAATCCACATATCTTACTGTGATATTAAGTGTATTTAAACCCCATAAAATGCCTTCTAATTTATTTTTCATTTAGTCCATTTAATAAAATAGCAATAATGTTCTTTCAAGTGAAGGTTATGGAAGGAAAATTGTTCCTACTTTTAAAATATACTCCTCAATTTGCTGTACCATTTATTGCACTGCAGAAGTCATTTACCCTCTGGAACATTCACTTTGAATAAAATTATTGCTTAATTTCTTTAAAAAACACTGGAGATTGGTCATGTTCTTCATAACTTTAAATGAAATTTTGTACATTGTTAATGCTTCACGGTTATGCCTAGCAATAAATTTGAAATTTAATTTATCCTTGGTATTGTTTTTGATTTGCTTTCTGGAAGCTTTGTCTTCTTCTGCAGTCTTTGGAGAGGTATTAAAGAATGACAAAAACTGTTATATTGATGATGCTTAAGTTATCTTAAAGTGTTTTATGATCCACTGCTGTTGCCCTCAGGTTTCTTCTTGTTACAGAAGAAACCGGTTTTAATATAGCCTACATTGGCTTTGAAGACGTATGGGGAAGGCACACTTGGTTCACCAGCACTGCTGGGAGGACATGCATTTCTGATGTTCCCACATGCTTGGAAGACATCTAGGAAGAAATGTTAAGTTAGCTTTAAGGCTCTTGAGTCTGGTCAAAGTCCAAGCACCATTTCTGCGTTAGGAACCTTTTGTTCTCCTCTTCTCTTCTTGCATCCTCATGTGCAATCCTTTCCTTCAATCAGTACTGTATTCAGAGGGTGAAAGTCCAAGACTGAGAACTGGATCTGCAACCATAACATTTTAGAATTTAATTTCTGTATTTCAGTGATTTTCATATAAAGTATTCTCAATTTACAAGCAACAATATGTGTTTTCTAAACTGCCAGCCCTACGTAGTACATCTGGGAGCTGTAAATCAGGCTGTGTTGCAACTTTAATGATGTTGCTGTGCTTAAATGATATTTTTCCTTGCTCTCCGCTTACACCTGTGCAGTCCTGTTATTTTCAGTCAATATGAGTAGTTGTAACTGTTTGGAACTGCTGATTTGGTACATAAGAGTAGAGCTAAAATCACTAGTTTGCCTTTGTTGTCCTGCAAACTATGGCCTTGGTTTATGCATCCCCGTGGAATAGTTTTGTTGCTGTCTAGTTAAGCGTTACACTTGCCACAGTATTTTATGGATAAAAAAACAGACAGCCTTCCTGCCCACCCCGGAAAAAGATACTTCCAAGATCAGTTCAGTTTAGGGATGTGAGGGTACATAAAAATTACCCCTCTTGGACTTTCAGCTTGGGTTTAAGATTTTAGTCTCAGGCCACTTGCTATTGTCTTTGATCAGTTCTTTTCCTGAATCTCTGAGATTTACATCTTAGGCTCTTAATTCTTTCAGATATATCTACTTAGTCCCAAAGACTTATATCTTTGTTTGGGAAGGTTCAGGAGTACGGAGCTTGAGTGACTTCTTCACTCTTAGGTAATTTGGGACTCTTACAGCTTTCATCGCAACTAAGAACTGTCTGCTGTCGTTTCCAAAATAGAGAATGAATCCATTTGTCACACTTTTTCCAATCTGAAACAAGGTTTATTCTTTCACAGGTATTAAATGCCAGTGATAATAATCATAATTTCTATTTATTTACTTATGAGACTTGATGGTACTAAGTGAGTTTCACTTAGGAAAGTTATTGGTCTTCTTTATGGTTGTCCTATTATTTGTTTATCTTGCATCTAATTTCTTTGCCATTCATTGAGTGGCTCCTAAATATCTCTTCTCAGTATAATATCCTGCCAGACGTTAGAGCAAATAAAACTTGGAAGATACAGATAACTGGCCTAATAGTGGAAATCCCAGTGGCCTTAACAAAGTAATTGTGTTGAAATAGAAAGCTGTAAATAATCACACATGCTGTCTGGCATAAAGACGACACGATTTTTCTTCTTCTGTACATAGCCAGGTGTGTTGGTGGAGGTCGTGTGGTTTGTGAGTATGTGAGAGAGGGTGGGCAGTCACATAGTAGTCAAATGTAACCACAAAGAGTTTTTGGCCAACCTGGCTAAAGAAATAGATTGGATTACTTTGTTATGAAAGGTCCTTCTTAAGAAGGAGCAAATATGACATAAGAAACAGAAAAATACTGGATCATGCATGAAGTGAAAATGAGGAAACATAGTAACTGGTAGCACACACGTGGAGGAAATAAAACAGTCTAGGCTCTCATGTGGTGCTTGTGGTTGACCTTAAATCTCTACCTGGGTAATGAATATTTGAAATGCAGAGCCTTTCTTCCTATTCATATTCTGATGAAATATTTTATTAAAGAGGTAATTTTTTTCAAAACCCACTTGTGATTTTCAAATTGTTTCCGAAGAACTGAGCGCATAGCAAAAGTCACTGCTTTAGCCCCACGGTGCGAAAAGGCACCTTTGAAAATGTCTTGCAATGATGGTGAAATAGAGGATGATCCTTTCTCTTTGTACAGGAAGGTAATGCAGAAGTGTTGTAGCAAGTGTATTTATAATTACCTCTGATGGTAAGACAAATGCCTAGATTCAAGTCTTTAGAATATCTTGTTGTACTTATATACAGACAGAAACACCTACAAACCTAGTTTCAGGATGGCAGTGTGCCTTGTGCTGTAGTTAGTTAGGAACAATTTGTTTTAAATATTTCTTCCAGTTTCAAAATTAACGTTATTGCATTTTGGCAACACTTAAGACAGCTTGTTCTGTTGTTCCTAAATTATTCATGAACTTTCCGTAATACCTTTTACTTTGTTTGTGGTGCCATTGCAAGCTCCGCAAATGGGCTTAGATTTAATTTAATGAGAATTTCCTGTATGTACAGAACAGTGTGGGTGTGTGTTTAGAGATGCACAAAATTGTGTGGGTTTAAAAGCATGATGATTTGTTCTTTTGGTGTTTGAAAATTAATGTTTAATTCCCAAGCTCTTAATGTTTTTTACTAGGAAAGTATGAGCACTTCTGGTAGTATCTGCATGAACATTTGATTTCGTATGCCTTGTGAACAGAGGTTTCTCTTAAACTGTCATGAAGGGGAATTAGACATTATCTGGAGTCAGAACTGTGTATAGACAGATAAGACTAGACTGGCACTTGCTCACTTCCCTTGTGAACATATTAATCCCACCTGTCTATCATTTGTCCATCTTATCCCTCCCCCTTTTCAGTCCATCCTTACACACAGTGCAATCTCCACATATTTCCTAAAAGGAGAGTCTGGTTAAGTTAACATTTGCTTTACTGAACTGAAAGGCATCATAGGAAGTGTCTCCTTTTTTCCTTCTCTTTTTTTCTTTTTTTCTTTAGTCTTTTGTATAAATGAAGCCTAAGTACTTACGAAGTGTAAGAAAAACAGTCTGTGGGGGGTGGCATTTGTTTAATTTATTCAGCTCTTAAAATCTGTTATCTAGCTGCCTCAGGTCTCCTGGATTTTGAGGTATTTACGATTGTTTGTTTGACAAATTACATTTATGGTGTTCTCTTCTCAAGTTTACTTGGATTCCCGGAATTAATGCTGTCTTTTCCTGAGGAGCAGAGTGGGGCGGTGCTTTTGGAGATCGTGATCACGGTCCCTGAGAATGACTTCATATCGCACAGAAGTAGTCAGTGCTCTTGAGACTTTTCAGAGGATGATAAGGATGCTGCACCCTGCCCTCTTCAGCTTGGGAAAGAGTTAGCTTGGAGATATTGTGGTGTTTTGAAAAGCATGAAGGCAGTGTATCTGAGTTAAAGTAGGGGTGGATAGGAGCTGCTTTGCACGCCCCCAGTCCCCATAAAAGGTATTGCAAGAGGAAGCTCACCCTCCTTTATCAGTAATGGTCCACCTAGTGGTTGAGGTATCAGTAGCATCCATAACAGCTTCTTTCTTTGAAAGCTATTTTTGTGAGAAACAATTAACACATTGATAGCAGTGTTGTTTCTTTTTTTGTGTCCTTTTAAACAGTCGTGTTGTCTTTAGGAAATGTTTAATTTTCACCTGGCCTTGGTTGTCATTTCAAAGGGGCTAAAGCAGAGCTCTTCATCTCCTCTCCATTAGTGCAGGGTACAGCCTTCCTAGTTGCTGTGGGCAGTACCATCTCTTTTCTGTTGTTTGGCCTGTAACCTTGATCTCATTTTGTTTTGATTACCTCTTATATCCCGGCATCTGCTTTCTTCTTACATGATTTTCTTCTTACATGACAGCTCTAACATACAGCTTTTGTTAGCCATGCACAAATCTAAAAGTTATAACATTTCATATCCCAATAATGCAATATTCTGTTTTCTGGTCTTGGCAGATGCCATATTTTCTGATCCACATCTATTCAGAGCTGCTGCTGAAATATTTTTCTTAACCTGTGACTTAGAGCATTTTGCCTGCTCTCAGCTAACCTATCTCATGGCCCTCCCTTTCTCTATCACGTCAGAATAAGATGCATATTTTTCTGTTAATGACGCTGAAGGCCCTTCCCAGCCTATGTATTGTGTGACATCATGCCATAGCATCCTGTTTCAGACAGCCCGTGATGTAAGGATTTTGTCACCCACATGTTAGCATGCTAGTATGCTTCCTCCTTGTAGCTTGGGAAGCACTTGCATCGACACAAAAACATCTACCACCCTGTTTCTTCATTGTGTCTTTCCTTAATACACCCCTTGTCTCTAGGAAGAGCTTGACAACAGTCAGGCGACTGGTGTGCTTGTCATGCTGACTACCAATATCTCGTCGTTTTCGTATTCTCCCTGGCTTCTCTCCATCAGTTGTCTCATGCCTTGTACTTGGACTGGCAGGTCTTTAGGGCAGAGACCGTCCTTTTTGTTCTGCGTTTGCAGTCTGACAGGTACTCGGGAAAGGCTCCCAGTTAGTACAAGAGGATAAAAAAATGCTAAAAATACAGGAATAATGTATATTGGAAATGACTGATATACAAGTTGGTAGTTATATAATGGCTACTTTTAATAGAAGAGCTGTGCCTCTAGAGTCTGTTACTTTTGAGGAATGGACAATTTTCCTCTTTGTCTTTTCCCCTTTTCACATGCTACCATTGCTTTGAAATTTTGTTATCTATATGTACTAAGAGGATGGTTTGTTTGCCTTATTTAAATATATATCTACAGGCTGAAATTTTTCTGCAGAAAAAGGAAAAGGAAGAACTAAAAAAAAAAAACCTGTTGGATAGTTTTCTAAAATTTGAGGTGAGCCCAAGGAAGTGAATTCTGAAAGTAAAGAAAAAAATGCAAAGCTTAGAAATTGCTTTAAAGGAAGTTCCACATAATTTTGCCTTGAACTATGAAAATCTGTTTCAAACTTATAGCTTTGTATCAGATATAACTTAAGACAACCAGGCGTCTATTGAAAACTTGTTTGAGTACACACTTAGGAAATATTTACGTAAAGCTCACTGTTCTGACTAATCTGATGAAATGTTTTACTTGTAATAATATCCACTTAGAATAGAAAAAAACAGGATATAATTCAGGCAAATGAAATTTGTTTTCCAAATGTAAATATCAACGCAACTGAGCTTCTTCAGTTTTTTATTTTCCAACCTTTCTGAGTGAGACCTGTCCTTGGCATGCTGGAGCGTTAGGAGCCAGGCACTGATGGTACAGTTCTCCACCTTGTGGGCTTTACTGATGAGCATCATCTTTGAGCTAAATCCCAAGACTATTTTTTTTACCCCCCTGAGTCTTTCTCTTTTGCAGTGCCATCTTTTTCTTTTCCTTCCACTTTTTCAAGTTCCAATAATTTGCTGCAGCATTGCTGCTTTCATTTCTTCTCGGAAACAGAACTACAGTGATATTTTCAACCTATCAAGTATAATGTCACTTTTCAGGGTTCTCCAGCTGGTTTTTGTTTCCTGGTTTTGGGGGTTTTTTAATGCTCTTTTTGCACTTCACCACCACTGGAGTAGCTATGTGACTTGCTCTACAAGATAAAGCAAATGGCCTGTTGAGGCCGTGATCCCGCTTGCGTCAATGGCTAATGCTTGATGTGTCAGAGGTAAACAGGGCAGGAGAACATACATTGTGTCTTGCTGAAGATCTGAAGCTATTTCTAGAGGAAGTATTCCTTTGTGATCTCTGTGGTGAAGTCCTAACACCCAAGAGTGTGACATGGCCTCTTCACTCCACCTTTCTTGCTTTAAACAAAAAAACCTGGTTTCTCTTTTTATACGTTATCAATTACAAACTCATAATATGAATATTTTCTGCAGAAAACAAATCAAAAGGGAAGTAAATCTTATCTCAGTGTACTAGTAAAATAAACTATTGTATTTTATCTTAGTGATTTATCTTTATATTTCCTATACTAGTGAAATAGCTTCAAGTTATTAAAATGATTGTGCTACTGTGCTTGCTGTTATATTTATCATCACTGTAGTAAACAGGTATGGATTTGTAATTATACCCATATATAGTACTTAAGCTTCTCTTCCACACATACAGCAAAAAGCATTCCAATATATAATATTTCCATTTGAAATACGGCTGGCAAAAATGTGGGAAAATTATTTATTCCAATGCATTATCTAAATTATTAAGTGTTTTCAACCCCATTCATTCCATTGTAGCGATAATGATAACAGTTTAAAAATTACTTTAATTAATAGGACTCATTTGTGATGATTACTGGCATCTACTCTTTAATGGAGCATGTCCGTAGCCATGCTTCAGCTGAGGGGTGAGGGACTGCTGTATATTGAGACCAAAACTGTGCTCACCTTGTGCAATGTAGAGGCAGGTGGCCTGCGGTTTACTCTTTTTTTCCCCCTAATGCTGGGGCTGAAATGGCCTGTGATTTCAGGCTGAGCAGCAGTGTGGACTTCACTCGATCAGCTGCGTTGGTGAGACCTAGTGCTGCCACATCACCCACATCGCCTTTTCCCATCTTCCTGAAATACTTTTTGAAGTCCACGTTTTGCTATTAGAACAGTAAAGCTGAATCTTAAATGGGGCAAAAGATATGGCTTATAATTTCTGAAATATTCTGAGCTCTGTATTAGTGAGGGCTCACGTGTATATATGCATTGAAGCTATTTTCTTTGAAATTTACTTTTCTATATGTTACAGTGTTTAGCAGCTAAATTTGAAGTAGTGAATTTGGTTCAGACTGTTTCAGAGTCCCTTGGGATGCATTTAAGAAATAGGAGATAAGTAATACCCAGGCTTTCCAGACGTTTTCAGATTGCAGAAATGAGGATTTGGTTCAAAGCAGTACTGAGAATCACAGATCCTGAACTAGAAACAAAGATGCACTCACATATGTATTTACTGATTTGTCACATCAATAAAATTTCAGCCATTTTTGCCAGCCAAAATACTCTTCCAAGTATTTCTGGAAAAGTCAGTCACTTTGGCCAAAGAAGGCTGGGAGACACTAGGACATGATTCATTTAGGGGTGTGATGTTTGGGGAAGCTTATTTGAATTTCTTGGGCATCTCTTGTCACAAAGTATCCTTTCAGAAAAGAATGCAGGAACTGTGCTGTTGGTCTTTGCAATTAAACACTTTTGTCACGAACAGCCTTCACCTGTGAGATGCACTTCTCAGATTCTCAGTGCCCCTAGCATGGTTCATCCCTCCCCTTCTCTTTAATCACTGCTCGTCCTAGGCAGGACATACTGTATTTGCAGCACAAAAGCTTTCGTATATATTTGACTGGAACAGAATGGAGGGCTAAGCATGGGAGGTTGGATTTTCAGAAGCGTACAAGTAATCTGGAAGCAGTTTCTTGGAAGAATCAATGGGAGCTGTGCTCCCATGTCATGTAGGTATTTTTGAAAATCCCAGTGAAACATCGAAGGCTTTGTAAAAAGTAAACAGTCTTAGAGTCACTTAATGAATCTTAAGGAAGGTGGAAAAAGAGAGACTCTCTTTGAGTATGCATTTTGCTTTTTCCTGCATGTAAGCAACTAACGTCAATATACTTGCATGACCAAATTCACCCGTTGCACTGTTTAATTCTATAATGCATGCTGCAGTAGTTAGTTTTATCAAAATAAAGGAATGATAAACACAGAATATTCTTGAGTCCTTAAGACTTGGTTCATGTTTTGGTCTTCTGCTATGTTGTTAACTAGAAAGCAATCTATTTGTTATGAGAACCATATTCAAATCTTACCTCACTAACACTGGAAAGTTCATTGGAAAGATTGTAATACTTCCCCACATAGAACTTTCTGGGGTTGAAATAACAGTAAGGAGGAAAAAAAAAAGAAAGATATTTAAACTGCTTTAAAATGTTGCTGTTAATGCCTTAATACTTATGTTCTTTGTATTTGAAAAGGGGCTCATTGCCTCTGCAAAAAAACATACAGTTTCATATTTTTTCTTTTTCCTGTGCTTTTGGAGAGTCGGCAAGGGATGGAGAAAGCTGCATGATTTTAAAAAATTGCAATGCAATGCAAAGCTTGACCCAAATTTTCCAGACAGTTGGAAGGTTTGAGCAAAATCATGTTGAAGAAGAGACAGTGTGGATTTGAAAGAACAGTATTGATGGAAAGAGTAAGCATTGCTAGGTTCAGTAGAGAAGAGAAAAGATCGTGGACTTCATCAATTAAAAGAGAACTATTACATTGACAACTCCTCGATTCCTACCACTTCCCCTGCTATCACTGCTGTCTCTGCTCCCTCCCCATCCACACACATCCTAAAACTCAGTTTGAAAGAGAGCCCTGTATAAGTTGACCTCTGTTTCTTTTCCTTCCTTCCTTCCATGCCTGTTTTCTTCCTGTGTCATTAGATTAAAAAAATAAACAAAACCGAAACAAAACAAAGCAGAGAGGGATTAGAGGGATGACTTGTGAAGTTGGAAACTTATAAATTAAGTGAAGCCCTGATAATGAATAGTATTAGTGGAGTTGTGTAAGACTAAGGAAATAATTTTCCTTTTAAAAAACAATAAAAAATTCTAAGAGTTTAATTTTAAATTTCCTCCTGGATTTGACAGTGACTGAGAGTTTCCTTGTAGGACCAGTTCTGCTCCCATTCTCACTAGTTACTCTGCTTCTGAGAGGCTCCTACCATCAGTATTTGCTGTAGCTACCGGAAACAAGCTGTCAAAATGAGCTAGCACATGTAACAATCTTTCTGCAGTGTCCTAGCATCTAATTTGGGGATTTGTTAAATAAATTTCAAAAAAAGAAAAAAAAAAAGAGGGGAAATTTTTTAATTTAAGAAAGATCAACTAGTCCTACTGTAGAAATCTTGCTGGCAATTCTGAGGAACCAAATATTGTGGAGTTTACAGGTAGAAGTGGAATTAGGTTCCTTATGGAAGGAATGAATTAATATATTTTCAAAACTAGCGGTTGTCAGTTTCCATTTAATTGGAAATAATACCTCCGGTTCAAAGATCACCTCTGAGCTCTGGGTATAATATGATAATGACATAAAATCATCCAGACCTAAATCATTTTAGAGATTGCGTTTTCTGAGCTGCGGTACACTCTACTAGTGTCAAGTAATAAAAACATAAATCAGCTGCAGTTTTTCCTCCTGCATGCATTTGTGCACAGCATGTCCAGTATTTTGATAGACAATAGCTAATGGATCAGAAAAGACCTCAAAAGACACTTAAATCTCAACACAAATCTGATCTGTGTTGCATTCATAGTCTGCTATTATTTTGAATGAAATAAAATTAGGCTGTGTCATGAACATCATATTCAAAGTAAAGATCAATACATACATTTGTTTTGTGACGTGCTGATTTTAATTTGGGTAAACCCAGTTTTCTTTAGGTGCTGCATTTCAAGTTTTAGAGACATGTACGTGGGTTTAGTGTGTCACACCAAGTAGCTGCGTATGCTACTAGAAAGAGGTGCAAAACAGCAGCACTGGTGGACTGCAAAAAATAATGATTAATGAAGTCCTACCGTGTGATATGTCTTACAGGCTGAAATCTGGATATAGCTGTCAGTTGTGTATTTCACACCTAGAATAGAATAGAATAGAATAGAATCATTGAGGTTGGAAAAGACCTCTAAGATCATCGAGTCCAACCGTCAACCCAACACCACCATGCCCACTAAACCATGTCCCTAAGCGCCTCATCTACACGTCTTTTAAATCCCTCCAGGGATGGGGACTCCACAACTTCCCTGGGCATCCTGTTCCAATGTTTAACCACTCTTTCAGTAAAGAAATTTTTCCT
>NW_008794665.1:1836723-1841596 GCF_000699145.1 Aptenodytes forsteri
CCGCTCGTGACCGGCCGCCAACTGGATTTAACTCCATTCACCACAACTCTCTGGGCCCGGCCGTCCAGCCAGTTTTTGACCCAGCGCAGAGTCCACCTGTCTAAGCCGTGAGCCGCCAGCTTCTCGAGGAGAATGCTGTGGGAGACAGTGTCAAAGGCCTTGCTGAAGTCCAGGTAGACCTTTTCCAAACAGAAAGCAGGAAGATGCTTATTCTCTTTATAAGGGGTTCTGGGCACAAGAACTGCATCTTTTATTTGTTACGTACCCAGGCTGGGTTTACGCACATCTCGCCCTCATCAGTTAGCAGGCTATCCTGAACAACCAGGCCAGATCCAACAGCTTCAGGCAAAATGTGATTATTCATTGTTTTTTAAATTTAGGACCTGCATGTATTTCAAGGCTGGAGCTGATGGCAGCCATGAGCCTGAGCCTGAACCACCTGTCTGTGTTCACATAAACAGCAGACGTGCTAGAAGGATTATGAGATTAATGTTTCTACCATGTGCTCTCTAATTCTTTAGTGTTTGTTTAAAACATGCTAAGCAGTGTTTATTTTATGGTTGAACAGTTCTAGCAGCATGTTGGAAGTTGCATCTGTTGTTGGCTTTTTAACCTCAACCATCATGGGAAGTAGAGTGTGTCATACCTGTCACAAAAGTACAACAGCAAACACGGGACCGAGCACTGAACCTTTTTTATTATTATTGTTATTATCAGTATGCTCTGCAGAGTCAGTGTCACAGGCCTTGATTAACGCAGGGCAAGAGATGAGCTCTTGTGAATTGGTGCTAGCAAAGTGCTGGGGAATTCAGAGTAGCACATTCTCTGGGTATTGCTTATTCCATTACACCGCACTGCTTGCCTATCCTGTTTTTACATTACCCATTTCCCAATGATTGATTTTCAAAGTGACAGAACATATTCCTTTCATATCATAAAGAGCTTAAATGTATGCACAGAGATTATGCAATGAAAAGAAGCAGACTCTCCTACAAAGTCAGCTGAATGCTGTAAATGTTTTTTTTTCTTTGATTAGGAATCAGTTCTTGAGGAATCAGTTATACGCACTGTACAATTCAAAGATAGAACCTGTCTCTGCACAGGGAGGCTAATGTGTATCAGATGGCAGGATAAGTAGTGTTAGAATTCTAAGATAAGATGGGTATTTATTGGCAAAAACGATGGTTGTGAATTCTTTTCCTTCTCAATTATTATTGAAAGTCTACATTGTATGAATTTTAATGAAGAATGGGTAGCGAAGTGGGGAGGAAATGAACCGGGCTGTATTTATTATATGGGAATGTGCAATTTCAATCTGGTCTTCCAAAAAAATAGTGAAAAGCATGTATAAAAAAAAATCACAGAAATGTCCTGTCTTGTGCCATCGGCACAAGAGCCATACCAGTGGCCTTCTGTGTGCTAGGCTCGATGTGGTTTCCAAAACCTTAAATACAAAACCTTATGTTGGCACCATGTATGTGTTCTTTTGTCTTTATATTTTATTTTCCATTAGATACCAGGTGGATAGTAGTGCAATCTGGTTGTTGACTGCTGACCAAGCTGCTGTTCCTGCCAGTCAGGAGCACCCCCTTCTCTTGCTTATATACTTCTCAAATCTTTTGCATTCTCCAGAAAGATGGCATTTCTCTGGTCTCCAGGCTAGACCTGCTTTGTTGCTTGTGTGATCTGGGCATGGGACTTGCTTCATATTCATTTGAGATTAGAGATCCTTCCCAGTTCGCTTTGTTTTCTGTTTGAATTATTTAGGTGCACTGTTGTGTGTGTTAGGTTCAGGTAGTTGTTTGTGTCAGTCTGAAGTGCGTATCTCCTTTTTGTCAGACAGTCAGCCCAGAAGGTATCTAATTCTTGCAGTTCAGATTCCCACCGACGTTTGGAATAAGTTGGGGAAAACAAAAATTGTTGCTTCTGCTTCTAAGATCAGGCAGGTTTGTCAAACCAAAACTTTCTGCAGGAATACTCTTGCCAGTTTTGGCAGTGTTAAGACTTCTCATCAAAAGTAAAGGCCCAAAAGTACGGGTACGGAAAGCCAGGATGCAAATTCCCAGCCTACCTGATTCAAACCCTGGTCTCAAATATGCCAGATACCTGCTTCGTGTTCTTTGAAATCTTCTCATTTGTAAGTATTAGTAATTAACTGCTCATTAGATCTGGAGTTTGAGCCTTGCTGTCCTGTGCTGTAGGTGAGTGACATTAAATAATATTCAATTATTTGTAATAATGCCAGGCAGAGAAAAAGTCCATCCCTGCAGCAATGCAGCAGCTAGGACACTGTCCTGTGTCGAAGGAGACGTAGGTTCAAGTGCAGCCTAAATTGGTCTGTTCAGGAGGACCTTGGCTTGGGATCTCCGAGGTGAGTGTGGGATGATTGGCAGTTCTGCTTAGCGGTATGCTTTGCTCTTTTTGCTTTATTCAAGAAAAAAAAAAACCCTTCATGCTTGCATGTGAACTTCCATAGCCTTTTAGCTTTTGTTCTGAGCAGTGGAGATTCTCACAGCACAGGAGTAGTGGGGCTCAGCTCATCATTCCAAACTGCTAAACCTCAATTATCAGCAAAGAGGCTTTACACTGAAAAACCACTAGTGTCAAAATAACTCCATACAAATAGTAATAGTCTCAAAGACTAAGATTTTTCCATCAATTAATTCCAAGGAACAAAAAGCCTATATGATATATTAGATATATAAATTGATTTATAGATACCTATAACAGGGGTCTAAAGAAACAATTCAGAACACCTCTGAAGTTGAATAGAGAATAACACCATTTCTTGAACCTTCCCACAGTGCTCAGTGGAAGGGATACAATTCCCTTTCAGACGTTGTAGGAAAGTTCAGCTGCATAGCAAGCTGAGGGATTATTTATGAAAATCTTTAATGATGTGAACAGTTCCTTATAGCTCTCCTTTATCTCTCTAGTTCTATTATTAGCAGACATTGCAAAACATAATTCTCTACTTGTAAAGGAAATAGACTTGAAACATTATGTACAATTTCTAGAAAGACAATGCTTGGAACCCTTTCTTTTGTAGAGATCAGATTTGCTGAAGGATGGTGCTCCATTTCAGCCTCTTTTTCACTTGCACTGTGTATATGCCTTGTTTTTTTAAAAACAGCCATCACTTGGATCTAGCTAAATACTGTTAATAACTCTGGGAGCGCTAGTCTAGGTGGCCATCGTCAGAGGTATCCTGAATGGCACATCGCTTACCTGGAGCTGGACTGCTGCTGAAAATACTGGTAATAGTACTTGGTAGTCATTGAAATAATCTCAGCAATTTTAAAAAAAATTTTTCTTTGTGTAGGCTGGGCTTTCTCCCTCGCATAAATTGTACAGGAGAACGTGTCACATACGACAGTGTCCCTGAGGTGAAATGTAAAGAAGCAACTGCTGGTTTGTATTCTCTGGGATGTCAGAAATCTGCCCGTCTCTCATTAAGCAATTTTGTATTTTGACCTTTGTATACTGAAACAAAAGATCTTTGGAAGTTTCTGAAATGAAAATGTTCACTCCTTCTCCCCGAGTGCCTCACTGAAGTACAAGTATGTAGTTCAAACTGATTAGAGAGCTTGGAAACGACGGGAAGTAAGTTTATGTCACAGCACACATTTGCAGAGAAAACAAAACAAAGGGGAAAATAGGTAATGAAAATGAAGTGGAAGTGAGTACTGTTTTTGTAATGTCACTGGACTATGCATAAATGTCAGATTTTCTCTGACATTTCACTTTTCATAACTCACGTTTCTATATATTGCTTTATTTTAATGTTCCACATTAAAAATCTTGCACATTCAAAAAGGTGTCATACTCGCTTCCATATTGAGAATGAAGACTCTTGGAGTGGCCCAGTATAAAATGCTCATGTTGCTACGAAAGACTGAAATTAAGGGCCAGTGTGGTTTGATTTGGTTTGCACAAGGACACATTGGATCAGTGGAATCGAAGGACAAGTTTTTCATGTTTCACTCTTGCAGGAGAGAGTAAATAAGTCACAGCCTGAATCCTGCCATTCATAAAGAGCTATCAGAAATCAAGGCAAGTTTGGATGTCAGTTAATTAAAATGTAAAAGGGAAAGGAATTATGAAATGTAAATAGCCTAATGAAGTGAAAATTGGAGGATGCATGGCTTTTGAATCAATAAAACCCAAAATTTTGAGGATTATTCTTTATGCACCATGTTAAGTGTTTAAATCATATGCATTTGACTGGCTTAGCTTTGCTCAAAGATGTACTAGTCCCAGTAAAAAATAACCTGCCTGTTGTTATTATATTTTAATACACTTCTATATCATTAGAAGCCCTTTGCACATGAGATTCCCCAGAAGTAACATAAATGAATTTAGTGTTTAAATCACTAATTAAATGAAAGAGGATAAGCAGAATTTCTCTGAGCAACTTGGATTGAAAGAATTCTCTAGGTATAGAATATAACTTTAAGTCTTTGTGGCTGTGGAATTTCAGTACTAAAAGTATTATGCAACATTTTAAAATATAAAATATTTATAGTAAAGAAAAACTTTAATACTTAATGGGAAAATTCTCATTGTAGTAGTTGTTCTTGCAGTTTTTAAAAATAGAGATAATTCTGTATAGTGTGGCATGCCAAAAAGTAAGGAATATCTTAAGGCCGTACTCTGTTGAATCAAGAAATTTAGAAGCTCATGGTAGAAAAACAAAGGATGTGCATGATGGTTTGCTGATGGAGTCCTAGGTAATCAATTTTTTTTCTCTTGGCCCTCCTCCTTTCACACTCTGACCTGTGTGTTGCTCCCTTGTTTTGCTCAGTTCTTTCTACGACACCTCTTTATCTGTGCCTGTGCTAGCACAGTGTCGTGGTTTAATCTCAGTCGGCAA
>NW_008794665.1:1841922-1871769 GCF_000699145.1 Aptenodytes forsteri
CAGTTTGGCTGTGCCCCCTCCCAGCTTCTTGTGCACCTCCAGCCTTCTCAGTCGGTAGAGCATGGAAAACTAAAAAGTCCTTGGCTAGTGTAAGCATTACCTAGCAAGAACTAAAACATGGGTGCGTTATCAACTTTGTTCTCATCCTAAATCCAAAACACTGTACCAGCTACTAGAAAGGAAATTAACTCTATCCCTGCCAAAACCAGGACACACAGCTTTGTGCAGAGAGATGGGAGTTCCCTCAGCCTGTGCTCTGAACTACCGCAGGCTGTGTGAATGTGGTAAGCACAGTCCTGAACCCGGGCTAGAATACCCCGTCTCTTTGAACAGATTATTTCCTCGGGCTCAGGCTTTGCTAATGGCAGTCTCGCTTGTTTGGTCAGCGGTGAGGGCACACGGGGCAAGCGTGTGCCTATCTGAAAAATACCGTCTATTTTTTTGTGTGACTGTGTCACATGCTGGGTCACTCTGAATTTGCCCCCTTGTCTTTAGTGTTATACCAAGTGATTCTGGGTTCGCTGACACTGCATCTGCATGCACATCATAAACTCTTGCTTTAAAACTGGCATTAAGTATGTGTGTATGGTTGTTAGAGTATATCTTCGTATTTGCAGACCTTTGCTATTCCTAACTCTTGTAATCTGTTGGGTTTTTTAATTTTTTTAAACTGTATTGTTGAAAAATCATCTTATTCCTTGAGACATATTTCTAAGTGTTGCTAGAAGTTAAATTTTCATACTAGCAGAATACATTCACACTATGTGAGATATTTTAGCTCTAGTCTGAAAAATACTGTTAAAAAATCCCAGTTCTAACTGTGGTCTCTGTATAAGCTTATTTCTTCTTCTGCAGTATGTGTGTGTCTGGTATTTCAGTTATGCCTAATTACAGTGATCTAACAAATTAACATTGAAAAATACATTCCCTTGGTTACGATCTGCTTGCAGATAAGCTCAGTAGTCTTTTTTAGCATTATTTTTTAACCACTATAATAAACATTTCATCTTTCAATCAGCCATAAGAGCTATCGTCTGCATGTTCATCTGAATCTTACTGTTGGAAAGATTGCTTCAATTTTGAAATTCAAAGTGGTGGTGATTTATCATCGTGGTGATTTACAACAGTCATGGTGTAAATGTTTAAGATGGAACACAGTATTAAGCTTTTTGTACGCAGCATTAGACAATTTACCTAAGTGATCTACAAAAGGTATTTTTGCAGTAAAATTTTGAAATAAAATAGTAAGTAGGTGCAACATTGGGTGCTAAGTAGTAATTCTTTAATATCTTACAAATTTATGATCATATACTGAAGAGGTTGTCGTAGCTGCAGGTTTCGAGGAATTGTGTGTGATGGGAGTGGGGAAGTTTAAATGGTTAGGTGAACACTGGGCAATGTTCATCTTGCTATGTAAGTATCCTAATAGGGAATCAAACTATTACAGTGAGCCAGTGAAGATTTATTGCCTGTTAACATGATGGCATTGTTAAAACATCTCTGAATCTGTGAAGATGAAGTCCCGGCTCACTGCTTGTGACTGCCCACACTTTCCCTGTGGGTTTTAAAAGAAGACAGAGGGAAATCTTCTATTCCAGATATTCTATTTCACCTGTTCTTTCTGGGAAATGTAGATGGCTTAGGATAGGATCTCAAAAAAAAAAAAAAAAAACCAAACCAAAAAACGGTCTTCTGAATTCATAGTTAGGGGCCAAAATCAATGGCGTGTGTTTCTAGTACTCGGCAGGGGGAGATGGAGGGGCTGGCAAGATGTCTGTAACAGGAACCCTGAGGTGGTAAATCCTTTTGAACATCTGGACATTTGTTCAGGTGATTGTTTTGAAATTTATAAGTGTTAGATCATTAACACTGAGATTATTAATATGATCTCTGCCACCCTAGCATCTGGATGTCTCCCAGTTGCTAATGAATGCATCTATGCAGCATGGTAATTAAAAAAAAAAAAAAAATTATCTCCAGTTTGCGGACAGAAAATAAATATTGAGTATTGCTACATTCCCAAATCTGCTGAAGACAGTAGAGAAATTATCTGTGATTTGCCTAAAGTGAAAGAAATAGAAAATATGTGACAAGGCTGGGAATGGAACCCACAACATTTGGGTTCTAGGGCAGACCTTACCTCTGTCTTCCTCAATAAGTTTTGAAAATTATAAAAGCAGCCTGTCATCCCACAGAAGACTCAGCGCTTTTCATCTAGAGGTATCAGAGGGTATTTAACATTGCTAATGTGAATTCTAATTCATGTAAATTACTTCACAAGTGTGGCACATTTCTACCCAAACAGTTTTTATTTCACCGAGTACTTAGAATTTAGTTCAGCTGTGGAGGATGATTGCATGCTAAAACATACCTGACATAATATGAAAACAGCAATATTTTGTGGAATTGATACAGGAATAATACATAGATAATAGTGCTCTGGTGACAGTGATACATAACAGCCACTTGCTTTTCTTCTAGTGAAGTGAATGCAAGCTAAACACGTTCATTTTATGCTACTAAAAACTCAAAAGACCCCATGATTATTTTAGTCCTTCCTTTCTTCTTATTTTGCATACACTTCTAGTTGGTAAATGGTATGTTAACCTCATTCAGAGGATTCCCCAGTTCCTATCTGAAAGAGGAAGCAAGGATTTAATCAGCCCTGTCCTCATTAAAATCTTTCTAATGTAATCTGTTGTTCTCAAAAAGCTTAGCCTCAAATCTACCAAACGTATTTTAATTATGTTTTAGATGGATTGTGTCTGGAACCATCTTTTTTTGCTGAAGCAAATTAATCCATTACATCAGCCAGTTCAAATTCTTTGTCTGTATGAGAATAGATACAAAAGATTCACAGACTAGCTAAAGACACTCAATACAGCTTTTGGAACAGTGGTTTCTTATACTTAATCTTTTTGTCCCCCACCTATGCATGGAATCTATTAAAAAAAAAAAAAGATGACAATGTATGCTTCAGTGATGCATATTTTTAGCTCACAGAAGTGGATATTAGGAATGATACTTACCACAGGTACACTCAGCAGTGAAGCTATATTAATTTATCTAATTCCATCTAAAATCTGTATAACCCATAATAGAATTGCTACAATTAGGAATTTACTACAGAAAACATGCAATAAACAGTAGATGCAGTAGATGATGTTAAATAGAAAAATAAATTTTCAGTTAAAGTGTGCTATCCTGGAAGAGTTCATTTTCCATGGCAAATGATCACTTCCGGTTTAATAAACAAACACGAAACAACTGGAGAAGTCAGTGTGTTGACCGATTAATTAATCATTTTTTAAACCTTGCTAAATACAGTTTATTGTCTTCAAAGTACTGCTAATGACTTCAATTAGCTTTGAAGTGTATCCTTTCTCTCTCTGACTGTGCCTGTAATTTTGAACCCAAGAGAGCTTTCTAGTCTTTGGATGTGTTCGTTCCTCATTTCAAGATAAAATCCAGACCCAAGCCTCCTCTAACTGCCTGTATCCATGAAATAAATCTGGGACATGGTCAGAACTTTTCCTTCTCCACCTATCTGCACTCCTTGGGTGAATGGGAATCTGGAAACCTGGTGGACCTGTTGGTGTTTGGTCAATAAACAAGTATGGTTGTGGTCTTTATTCTGTGGGTATTTGTGAGGAATGATGGTAAGCACATAGTTAGACTGTGATTTTAAAAGAAAAATACTTAAGTAAATAGACTGATGTTGAAAAGAGTTGAATATTCAACAGCTCATGGGTTAAGTCACTCTATACTTGAAAGTCAGACCTATTCTTTTGGCAGCAAAGTATGTATTTAGGAGCTCATCTACAGGGTATCTTATTTCTGGAAATCAGAATATGAGATTCCCAAGGAAGCTGAAATACCAATCCTCATTCCATTATCTGCTCTCAATCTATTATCATCTTCAAGTCTTGGAATAGGAAGGTCGTCTAATAAAATGCAAGGTAGGGGAAAAGAGGGTAAGAGGAAGAGTCACACCCAGAGAAATGTTGAAGGAAGGAAATATTTCACATGCTTTTTATCTTTGCTCACGCTTTTCTATCTCTCTCTCTTCTCATTCCTTCTTGTCAATTTATGGGAGGGGATGTTTTCAGACAACAGGGATGCTGGAGGAATCCCAGCACGAAATAGCAGGACTGCTCAAGACGCTGTTAAAATACACCTCAGAGGAGCAGCCACCTCACTCTGGGTGTGCTCAAAGTAGACAGATCCCTTTTCCTTATTAGTTAGTCAGGGAGTGCTGATGGAAGAGAGTGTTTTCCCTGGGTGCAGCTCAGTTAGGAGCCCTGGGGCCCTGCAAATGGGATTGAAAGCTCAGCAGAGTTTGGCATTTAAATGTGCTTTGGCCTGCGCTCAGTGCAGTTTAGCGCAATGGCATGGCACAGGCAGAAAGCTCAGCTGCAGAAACAGCATCTTGCTGCTCTGCTTTTGGTTATTCCAGCGTTAAAGCGCCACCCAGGAGATAGTCTACATGGGCTGGTGGCTGACTGATCATTTATTTTCCATAGCTTTCAAATTCCTGTGGCTTGCATAATTAGACCTTCATGTGCTAGCTCAGACCTTGCTCTTGGAGTCCATGTTTGTGAGAGTTCCCAGTAATGTCATGTGAGGTGAAGGGTTTCTTGCAAAATTGGAATCCTCAGCTGGTGATCTTAACACTTAAGCAAACATAGATCTCAATACATTCCATATTGTCTGCTCTTTTTTTTTTTTCTTTTTTTCTTCATTGTTCATTTCCTTCCTGGTAAAGAAAAAACATGTTGCTTGGCAGGATAAATGACTCCAGGTCATTTTTCACTGGGACTGTTTTTTCCTATCTGTAAAATATTTGGGAGTCAAAAAAGCTGGTTATTTCCCTGATAATCTGTGGGTAAGATTTTTAAAGTGGGCTTAAGTCTACTAAAGAGACAGAAGTGGATGTATCTCATAGCCATATCTCCAAATATCTGCCCATGCCTGAAGTCATCTATAGCGGTGGCATTTCAGTTCTAGTTATTAACAATTTTTATGTTCTGTTAAAAGCTTTGCTGTACTGTCGTATTTAATGAGAAAAATTAGAGCTATGACTTGGAAGAAACAGTTTGAGATACATAAGCTCCATTGCAAGATAATTTTTATACTTCCAAATACTTGTATGGACATATTTGCTTTAATCTTACCATTGCTTTGCTATGGAGTGGGAAAAGGAATGAATACATAAATTATACCAGTTAATAAAATTTTATAAATACTTACAAATGTTGCTCAAATTTCATCCTTAAGGTTAAAGTTTAAGTCGTATTCATTTATTGAATTGATTCTTTCAAACCAACTCAGCTTTGCTTTGACATATACACATTTGAAAAATGAACCCCATTTAAAACTACAAAATCTTACCTTATTTGGCATTAAAGGCAAATATTATTTCATATCAGTTATGTTGTGTATCACCTTTAGATTGCTAAATTAGGGAGAATTTCGAGGTCCGTGATGAAAACATGAAATTGATGATGTTTAAATTTTTAGTTCTTTCTTAGGTGCACCTTTCTCTGCACTTGAAGTTTACAAGCTTTTTCTATGCCATATATACCTCTGCTAGGCTTTATATGTCTTTGCTCTGATTTAAAGGGAAAACATTCTTCTGATGAGCATTAGCATTGTCCTCAGTGAGGTTGTCTTATATTGCAAGACAGCAATTTGTTGCAGTAAGTTGAAATTAACTAGAAGTTAGTGAAATTGTTTGAGCATGAATTTTCCTTAGCATTTCTAGTATCCTTTCAGCCATCTGTTTCTGTGAAAAATGCTGGAGAAGGCTCATAGGGGACCATGTATAGTGCTTGTCTGTATATTATCAAACTTTATTTTTGTTTTATTCAAAATGTTTTGCCTGCAGGCTGCTGAATATATTTGTTGACCTGTTTTCTCAGCTGATGGTTGCACTTTCAATCATAGGAAAATTGATCTAATATGTTCTCAAAACTGAGAAGATAAAAAAAACAGTTAAATATTTTAAAATTCAGAAAAAACATTCAGTATAGGCACCAAATAAAGGTTTACTTATCTGCTGTGAAAACATTTTTCTATGTCTTCAGACTGAACTGATATCTACAAACTCAATAGGTACTTTTAACTATAAACAAGCCTTGAAAAATGTTTTTTTTTCCTAAACAGAAATATGTCATATTTTCATTAATATGTTTGAGAAAGTGAACCCTTGCACCCCCAGCTCAAGGAAAAGAAACCTACTGTGATTACAGCTTATTTGAACAAGGCCTGACTAGCAAGCTTCCTTCTAATGTGACCAGTATTGAAACCAGTTACTGATTTAATTCTTGAAATATGATTACAATTTGCTTGTCTTTACTTTGATTACAGGGGGAAAAAAATTAAGGGGGAAAAACATTAAATAGATTACCTTTAAGGCCAAAATAATGCACAAAACATTAGCCTTCCTGTTGACTTCAGAGACAAGTGCATTGCGTGTGATACTTGTTGACTTCAATCAATACAGCTTCTGTGATGACCTATGTTTAAGTGTCTGACTTATTGGGAAATTTGTGCAGTCAATGTATTCAGGAGCTGAGTAAAACTTAAATAGATATCGAATGATGAATATTAGTATGATTCTTTAACAGCACAGCAAAGGAGGAGGGTGCAATATGATGCAATTTTTTTTTTTTTTTAATAAATGGATCAGGTATTTTTCCTAACTAATAGCTTTCAAAACAAGGTAGATTATATTTTTTTTTCTCTTGCGTTTTTTTGCAAAGTTTCTGCCTGCTTTTCTAAAGGAAAGTGTGAATGCTTTCGTTAAGCCTGGAAGGCAATGGAAAAAAGAAAACGGTGGTAGGCTGAAAGGCATACAACCCCATAAAACTTGTTGAAAAAGAAGGAGCACCTTACAGAATTGCTATTTTAAAACTAATTTCACATTTTAGGTCACAAAGGTGTGATACACTTCAAAAAAACCCCATATATATTGTAGAGAAGCCAATGCATAGTCTAAACTTGTTTTAAAGAAGGTAAAACAGTTCTGCAGTTAAATATTTTGAGAACTGCTGACATAATTGGTGTATATATTTTCTGCAACGCTTTCCTTTAAAAGAGTGCATTGAGTCATTTTTTATTTCTGTCATTTTGGCATAAACACAGAACAAGTCCATTTTTTTCTTAACTGAGATCAGTAATTAGGCATAAAGTTCTCTATGTAAAGAGAAGTTATTCCCAGGAACTTTCCCACCTAAACGGTCCCCAGCTTTCTGAACTATGCATGATCCTCACCCCAAGAAATTTATGTTCATTGGAAAAATTCCTTGGTGTGACCTGGATCAGAGCACTGATAAATCTCTGAGGATAAATTCTCATTTCAAATCTGGAAAAGTATTCTGTGGAATTCCCCTAGACTGGAGAATGTTCTTGGGTTCTTCAAAATCTCTTATGCAAAAAAAAAAAAAAAAAAGGAGAAAAAAAAAAGTAAGATAATGTATTAATTGCATCCCAGTTGCTCTGTTGTGTGACCCGATTCTCATCCGTGCAGATATGTTGTCTTGTGTCAAAGTTAAATGTAAGATAAATTACTAAAATACTGTGGGTGGCAATCTTTTTTTTTGGGTAACTATTAGCATCAAAAACTATATTGGATGATGTGTTAAAGCATGTGTTCTCTCTTTTGATCTTTCTAGATGTTGAAGTGCTAGCAATGGTATTTGCAATATTTCTGTTTGATTTTTTTTTTAAGTTTACAAAGCTAGATATAAGCACTGAATGTTCTCAATGGAGTTAAATATTAAAGCACCCTGAAGCTACTTTTAGTGCTGCAAAATGAGAAAATAGAGATAAGAAAGAAAAAACATGCTCAGCATGTAAATTTACATTTCCAAGTAATAGGATTTGGCTCAGAACCAGTTCATTGTATTCCCTGCCCCCGGCCCCCCCTGCCTACCACTGGAAACAGGAAAATGTCTAACTCAGCAGGCTGTCATTGACTATCGTGTGCTAGATTTCTGAAGACTTCTTGAACAGGATTCGCGTGGCTGACAACAGTTAGTTAAACTGCATTTGTCGTTTGTTTGGAACAGACTGTATCTGCTGCATTCTCACTACTGTCCTCCAGTTATATGCATGGAGCCAGATTCAGTGGGAATTTTGGCCTGCTTTTCCTATATAATTTGGACAAGGCATGTGTGATCTTCCTGTCTCTGGTCTCCTTCCGAGTCCATGGATTGGTTGTTGGACTCAAAAAGCATTTGATCACAAGCCCAGTTATCTCAAATAACATATCTGAATAACCATGAAGAACCATTTCTTCTCAAGATGTCATGCTCTTGACTTTCTCCATGCAACGTGAAAGCATTATATTCCCTCTTATTTTCTGATAGTATTGAAGAGCTTCACTACTGCCCTTCCTACATCTCTGCTTTCTATGGAAGTTTCAATGTCTCAGAATCATATGAAAGCTCTGGACAGGTTTCGCCCAACCTCTGCCACATTTGTATCTTAATAACCGTTATAATCTGTATTCTTCTAGCTGCTGCTTCTGATTGTGACTTATATTCTTGCTGTAATTTGGATGATAGATTTCAGAACAAAAATTGAGTTACATTTTTAGCTTTGTAACTCACCGTGAAAAGTGCTGTGATTATACAACTGGGCACTGCAATAATGAGAATTCAGTGTCAATATTCAGTGTCAGTACTACAAGTTGAATTTTCTTTTGGTTAAATACAATTGTGAAACACATTTTTAAGAAGAAAATAATGTAAGAATAAATAACGGAAGGGAAGGAAATTTAGTGTTGTGTGGAACTGCTAATACAGTTTATACCTATGAATTCATTTTCAAAGCAACTGGATAAATTCGGGTCTCACTTATGCTTTAGTCATTCCAGACAATAATTTCTGAGATTGGTATCTGAGGTAATCATTTTGAGTACAAAATTTTGTCTGCACACTTCTGAATCTTACTTGTAGCTCTTCATTGCTTGTGCATTAGTCGTTGCCTTTGTTAATCTGCTTAGAGATTGAAATAAAATCAAGATGAGTAAACTGAAAGACAAATATCCAACTGGATACAGCAACAAAGAACGCTGTTATAAATCTTAGTTACTGCTTTTCTTTTACATTTGACTTCAAATCAACAAACTATTCAAACAGAGAGAAATATGACCAAGCAGTATTGACGCTGGTTTCTGTTGAGACTGAGTTAATTTTAGAAGTAAAACTACTCTTTTTCTATCCTTGAGAAGACAACCTTGTGTTTCTTCTCAGTATGCATCATTTCCATTGGACAGAATCTGAGCTAAGATCCTCAATTTCTCTGTCTTGTTCCAATGAGAGTAAGAATTGGATGCTTAACTTCTGAGTTAGGGAATACGATATCCATCCTAAAAGGAAGAGTGCCTGGAGTTCCTTTATAGACTACCCAGGCAAAATCACTTCCCTTCCCTACCCTTTTTCTTCTTAATCTTTGAGAAAGACGTCTGTAAATATTTGGTTAGAGTCTTATCTAGAGTGTAGTGAGGAGCGGAAAATAAAGAGAGAATTCTGATTTCCGGCATATTCAGTGCACATGAACCCCAAAATGCTGTTCTCTGCATGAGTGTAAGTTTCAAACTTCACTGGCTGAGTGATAATTGGATTCAGTCTCTTGTAAGTGGTTTCAAGAAGGCAATTTTGTCTTTAATTTCTATCAGTAACAAAAAGAGCAAAAGGCATATTATAAGAAAAAAGCTTTTATGGCAAATCAGTGTAACAATACACTGATGAAAGAGCTGATCTGCATTTGTGCTTGGTATTGCAAAGTCCAATGAATGTTATGCATTCATTTTAACGTTGATAAATGTGAAAGGGATTATACAAAATCCACCCTTCCTAATTAATTATTTTACAGGATCATAAATCTGTTTTGTTGTTATTACTTTATAGTAAAATACAGGTGTATATAGTATATTGCCCTTAAAAAGAGTACAGCTGTCCTGCATTCCTGAATATAATTTTAAACCTCTAAATAATTACCTAACTTACAATATTGGTCCTGTTTTATGCTTTTCCACTTGTACTTTGTGACGGTAGACACTGAATCACCATAAAGAAATCAATGTCTTTCTAAGCAACAAAGAAATGGAGATTTCACATAGGAACTCTCAGAACCATGTGCTCTAGTGTAGGTGATATGTGGACCTGCAAACCTGACCTGACATCTTCTTACCCACACAGCTATTAATGTTAAGCAGAAATTAGCATCGCCCAATCCTTCAGCACTAACCACATGCTGTGGTACGATGCCTTCTGATGTTCAGAGTCACTTTAGCTTCCAGGTAACCTGGATAGGGGAAGGCATTAAAAATGTAGGCATCTTTTCTCTCGTCACAGTTCACTTTCCTGCGATGTGTAATTTTAGGATAACACATTAAGGTACATCCTGAATATTTTGTTGCTGACTGCACTTTTCTTGTCCCTGTTACTACAGCCTCTGTAGCTGTGGTGGGTTGACCTTTTCCAGTTACCAGCCCCCCCCCCAGCCGCTCTCTCATTCCCCCTTCTTGACGGGACAGGGGGAGAAAATCAGATGGAAAAGCTGGTGGGTTGAGATAAAGACAAGGAAATTGCTTACCAGTTACTGTCATTTTTAAATTGATTTAATTTATTGCTAATTAAAATAGATCTGGTTAGTGATAAACAAAAACAAAAGTTAAAACAACACCTCCCCCTCTTTCCCAGGTTCAAATTCAGTCCTTCATCCCCGAATCCTCTACCTCCTTCCCCACCCCAAGTGGTGCGGGGGGATGAAGACTGGGGGAGTATCTTGCAGTACCTTGCTCTTTACTTACTACGAAAGGTATTTCCTTATGGAAAACATTTTGCTTCTGAAATGCCTTTTGCAGCCTATTAGGTCTTGGAAATCCCCTTCAAAATCTGACGTGACAGAGTGTGGAAGCTGTGATGAACTGCAGTGGTTTGACATTTGAAATTGAAATGGATGAGTTTGCGCATCATGTTGTTTAATGAAGCAAATCTTTTTTCAAAAGGTGTTTCTGATTTTCATCATGCCTTACCTGCTATTTCTGCCTTTGCCTTCCAAGTTCCCTCTTGAAGGAAATGCTTGCGGATTGATCAGAGTTCCCCCCTTTCTCTGCCAGCTGTCCTTTTCTTTGACTCTGTCCTTTATCTCTAAATCAGAATGGCATGAAAGAGTTCATATAAAGTTAGCTTTGGAGTCTTGATTTAAAAAAAAAAAAGTCCCAAAGAAAGGCTGTCTAATTTTTTTTTTTTTTTTTTTCATTTGCTATTGCAGTTTGAATAGTTGAAATGTTCAGGTAGCCTATTCATAGGATTTTTTTTTACTTGTGTCCAAGTAAAACAGTTTCTGCCATAACTTGAATAGTATTTTCTACTAACATTTTCTGCTCTTTTTTAATTTTTTTTTAATTCATCTATTACTAGTATTAAATTAGATGAGTATTTCAAGAAGTAATAATTTGAAAGTTAGAATTAATCCAGAGCTCTGGATCTAAATTCAGAATTTCATGATAGTTCAATTTCAAAGAGATAATTAGGTAATCCTTATCTCATATGTCTTTAGTCTAACATATTTTCTGCAAGTCAGTGCATGAAGAAAGTAAATGGTCATTTTGGCTTTGGTAGAAAGACATGAATGTATACAATTTTTCCTGATCCCAGTAGAGGGTGTCAGCTTCTCATGGTGAGAAGACACCATATTTTTCCTTCGAGTTCCTTTGAGTTCCTTCCATAGGCTTCAGTTCAGAATTGTCATCCTTACCCTCTCTGTCTTAAGTGAGCAAGCTTTTATGTTTCCCATGCATCAAACGGATGTTATACTGTCAACTGTAGACACTATGTCAACAGCCTTGGTTTGCTTTCTCCACAGGCTACCCATTGATTTGTTTTTCATGTTGCCTCATAGGCCTGACATGGACTATATCAACTTATGTGCCACGTAAGCTTGCTTGACTTGAAATCCATCCTACAGTCTTGTTATTTTTGATTGGTCTTCCAGCTCTGGTGTCTGCTTCTACCCCACTAGTACCCTCTAGCTTCTTAAACCATTAAGTTTCAGCATTAATGTTTAATAGCTGTGGCCTCAGAATTGATTAAATTCAGTTGACTTCACCTTATTTTGTATGTGAGCAGATTTTAAGCTTGTGTAAAAAAACAGTACCTGATTTTTCTCTTATGTAACACTACTGTCATAAATAGGAACCGGTTCAATAAAAAGGAAAATCTGGATGTATTAAGAAAAACACACATTTTTTTTATTTTTCATTTAGTATGGCATTATGGCTAACACTTCATTTTGAAACAAAGCTCAGAGAGGAAAACCAGCCTCTTTATTTTCCTGTAGAAGTAGTAGATAGCATGGAAGGTTGTATAGACCAATTGTTTCATTGTCCTCCCTACACAGCTAGTGCAACCTCCCGCCCTCCCTGAAAAAAACTAAACAAGCAAACAAAAAAAATTTTTCATTTAGTATGGCATTATGGCTAACACTTCATTTTGAAACAAAGCTCAGAGAGGAAAACCAGCCTCTTTATTTTCCTGTAGAAGTAGTAGATAGCATGGAAGGTTGTATAGACCAATTGTTTCATTGTCCTCCCTACACAGCTAGTGCAACCTCCCGCCCTCCCTGAAAAAAACTAAACAAGCAAACAAAAAAACCCTCAATCAAACAGATTATAAAATATGAAAAGCCAGTGTTGATTTATTGTGTATTCTAGGTAATTACTTCCAGGGGTCACCTCAGTTGTGTGAGAGATGTCAGTTGTTTGATGGTATTTTGAGAATCAGAGATTGGGCATTGTCACGCCAAGTGAAATTTCCTTTCTTTCAGCTGCACCACTTGAAAGGTGAGAAGTCTTGTGCTAGTATGGTAGAAAATTGTTTTTATTTCACTCTATTTTCTTTTTTTCTCCTGTGTTCATGCAATACAAGACACATGCCGCCTTAGGACTGTCAGTATATAAAATAAAAGAAAAAAAAAAAGGAAAAAACAGAAAATTGCTGTAAAGCTCCATGTGATATTAAAGCCCCACTTGGCTCACACTGATTAGTATAAATTAAATATAATGGTAATCAACCTCAGCATTTAGCATGTGATATGGAAATCTGTGATTTCCATTGATTGCAGTGAAATTATACATATGCTATTTACGTAATATGCGAATAATGCAAAAATACTTTTTACCACTGGTATTAGTATATTTTGCAATTAGGCTGTATCTTTAATCCTAGGAGGGTACAGAACAGTTCACAAATTATGACTCTAGTATAGCAACAGTGATTAAATGCATGCTTAACTTGAAGCACTTAAATAGTTTCAGTGAAGTCAACGTAATGACGACTGAAAAATTGCACTGGATTTGGGTATGTCAGTACCAGCGGTATGCAGGCAGTGCTGGATATCTTGTGTGTACCAGTAATCTTGTTGACACCCAGCTGCCATCAGGGGAGTTGTATGCGCTAGTACTTCTGGTTCTTTGCAAACCCCTCGAAGACACTCTCCTTAAAAACTTCTGTCTCTGAGAATGAGGACGTTTCAGCAATAGTCGTCTTTGCTTTTTCATCAGTTGTGTTTCCTCTTGTTAAACCAACGAATTGGCTTCATGGCTGGCTTCACCAAGATCTTACCCAACGGTTAATAAAGAAACACATTTACATTTACAAAGTATGTCTTCTGTTAAATGAATATGAAAAAGTGATGGGAAAATGTGTCCTTTAAGCTCTACTAAAATAATGAAGTATGCGGACTTTATGTTGCTACAGTGTTATTCATTCCTAGAGGAATTACATTCCTTTACAGCAAGTTAAGTAATTGTGCCACATTGATGCTCTCACAAGTGTAATTTTTAAGTGACATTTTAGTTTAGTTGCAAATCTGTCACTGTAATTCAGATAAGTTATTTACTTGCCGATATAAAAGCTTCTCCACTAATGCATGTTTTTCATTTCTTTAAAAATACATTTTCCCCTTACAGGTAATAATAACTGTTAACTCAGCAGGTAGACCACCCTGAGGTCTAAAACAAGTGTATCTTTAAATAAGGCTAACAAAATTCTAAGAGCAACAAAGCGAGTGAGGCTGAGCATTAGCTGTAGGAAAACATAAAGGAATGTCACAATACCCAGTTGCTGCAACCACTTAGAAAACCCTCTAGAGAGCTGAAGGATTTGGAAAGTGAGTACAAATTGGGGGAAAGCAGAAAAATAAGGTATTAAAACCACAAAAGAACCCTTGTCAAGAATAAATTTTACGGAATGTGATAATAACAACTTAAATATGCATAGAGCCTTCCAGCCCCCCAGTTCTGAAGTGCTTTGCAAACTAATGATGACACTGCTAAAAAGACATCCGTACATGAAAAGTGGCAGCTTTCTAAGACACAGTTAGATAGAAGAGACAAATAGTTTTCGAACAAAACTGAAAATTGAGCAAAATATCCGAGCTATTTCCCATATGTGAACTCCAGACAGTCCAAACAGTCTGAGTTTGGAGATAAACATACTGCTAAAGGGTTTTTCTACTCAAATATTACTTCATCATAAAAGCATAAAGTGATTAAATATGACCTGTCTGTTTTGTACTATTGTGACATGTAAGCTTGAAATCAAACTGTAAAAATGAAGTATTGGAATTTGATTGCACATTTTTCTTCCTTGAATTAATGTTAATTGATTTGACTTTGATACAAACTTCATTTCCAGTTTTGAATGTTAATGACATGCAATAAAAAAGTTAAATACAGGCATGTACCTTGTAGGAAAAAAATCAGGAACAAAAGAAAAGTCATTTAACGAATCAAAAGTATGTGGAAATTTGGAGCAGGTTTAATCCTGGTTTTATACTTTTAATGCTTTTCTTGGTGACATCTTGTTATGAAAGGACTCTTAGAAATCTCTTTGGAATAAGAATGCTGGAGTCACCCCTCTCAGCTTTTTGCACATTGCACCTGTCATTGCTATATGTAAAAAATCAACAGGACAGAAATATGCCTTTCTGCAAAGGACTGCCATTTTTATTAATGCTTGTATCGATGAAGTTATGGGTCATTAAACTATGCTTAAATCTAGGATTAGAATCTGAATTTGGGAATTCAGATACTGGACAGGTCTACTGAAGAGTCTTGCAAACCTACTAGGATTAAGATGGTGGTTAGCACCTGAAGGATGCTTTGGTTCATGTGTTCACATGCATCATTAGACTATAATTAAAACAAAGGTTAGGGCTGGTTTGAGAAAGAAGTTACTGAAGACCTCTGGTTATTAGTTTTCTTTAGGCTTACAGAACTGAAATTATTTTTGATACCAGGTGGAACACTACTGACAAAATGGTTAGCTGTTCAATGTGTGCTTTTGTAAAGTTAAGATCCCTTCAGCTATGATAAAAACTAGGGTTAGGGCTGCAGTTAGGAGTAAGATTCCAGCAAACGGGGTAAAAGCACTGTATTTCTTTTTGTGCTGTGCCAGTGCCCCAGATTTTGGACGAGTGCTGGTATGAGGAGGAGCAACAGCTGATTTCAGCTTTCACTATGTAAGAAAAGTATGAGGCATTGCTCTGGTTCAAATTTCCAGTTAAAGTAAGGGGTTTGGAAAGTAAGAACTTAAAGATACTGTCAACTGTGTAATGAAGGAAGACCTACAGGACTACCTGCTGCTAGTTGTGTTGACTGGTTAAAGCTAGAGGTCAGGTTAGGTTTTGGGAATAAAGGATAGAAAAACTCAGTTTATTGCAGGTTTTTGCAGGGTCTCAGGGAATAATACAAATGACAGAAGAAGAGACTCTCTTAATTTTGGTGGTATTGTGGTTCATTGCCATTTTGTTAAGCTTGAATTAGGGCTATGGGAAGAAAAGACTTAAAATAGTCATATAGTAGTCACGTAGGATGAAGATGGATATGAAAGCAGATTGTGTAACTTTATTTTGGTGCAGAAGTGTGTCCAATGGACTGCGAATAAATACAGAATTATGGTTAGTATCAGAGCACAGGAAATCAGTGACCGAAGTGCCCTCTTTACTGTAGGACTATCCAAAGCGTTGGGTCCTAGTCCTTGTATTGGAGGAACAAGTATCTTATATTTCTGGATCAGGGTTGGAGTTTGGGAAGTTAAAAATCTAGGAGGTCAGTTTATTGAGCAAAGCCTGGAGGAATGTAAGCACACTGTGGTGAAGATGTGGGCTGGAGAACTTTAGTTAAAGCCAAAGTTACAGTTAAGGCTTGGAAGCGCAAGCGTTTATGGACTCAGTATTTCAGGAAAGAGCAATGTTCAACTAAGCTAATGTGGAATAAAAAATATGTCCTCGTTAATTTTTTCTTCTAGAAGCCAGCATCTCCACAAGGAGAGGTAAGTGTTTAAATTCCAATGATTATTCAATAGAAGGTTAAATAGTACCTAAAGACTGATTAAAAGCTAGATAACTGAGTAGATAGTTTAGTCCGGTGGTCGAACTGAAAATGCGTGTGATTCTACCGTAAGAGAAATATGATTATAAGCCTAGCACTTGGATACAGCCCTGAAGAAACTCAGAGAAAAGTGACTGTTTCAACTCATCCGTGAACAACAATATTGTGCACAGACTCCAAATACACCTTAAAACGATGTACTTGATGTCTTGCAGCTGTATCACTCTTGCTTTGACTGTACACGTTAGCATTCACCATCAAGTGGATGCCAGAAAAGAAAATGAGTGGAAAAAGGATTGACGCTGCCTGTATATGTAATTAGCAAAGGTGATGGAAGCAAAAGTGAAAGTGTAAGCTGAGAGTTTGTGCTTTTAGGCTAGTATACCTGGAAGAAGACCCCAGTGTATGAAGCTGTTCTTTGCAGTGCCTTAGTAGCAAATGCGGTGGGACTTTTTTTTCCATTCAAAAATGAAATACGTCACTATAGTTGCCAGACCTTTGATCACTCTTTACTGTGATCATTTCTGGGCTCGCGGAGTTCCTCCACAGATGGTAAAATAGACTGATGTAGTATGTCTCTGAAATGACAAGACTTCTCATGCTAGAAAGAAGCATGGCGTGCCTCTGTGAGGGATATCTGCGTTGCTATCGCTAGCATTAGTTTACAGGTAATGCTTTGGACCTCTTTTTTTCATCTTTGGGAGTTGGTGTGCACATAGGAAGGGAAAACAAATACCAGCATTATATAAAGGGGTATGATTTAAATAGAGACGTTATAAGTTACAAACGTGACATCTGCCTTTCTTGGCAAGAGAACTGAGAACCTGGAATGAGAATGTTTTGGAACTATGGGGATTCATTTCAGAACAAGGTCAGAAACATAAAAGCAAATTACATGGGCCAGTCTGAACATTATTTTTCATTAAAAATCAGTGCCCAAGCTTACTGTTAGATGCATTATTATGACCATATGTTAGGACTAAAGAAAAACTAAATGCATTTGGAAGATGCCATTGATCTTTAATGAGTGTGCTGTCTGTGGCTTAATGAAGCATATGGCTTGTCCAGTTCATGAAGTGGAAGGGATTTTCAATGGGGACATGTTGACATGGCAAATGCTTGGTACATTGTAGCCTTCACATTGTCATTTTCACAGTATGGCTTGCTGCAGCACTGAAGTTGCTTCGACCTTCATAATGCAGCAAAACAACAACTGGAAGTTGAAAAGAATTTCCAGTAAAAGGAAAATTTGACTCACTATGGCAGCATTACTGGTTTTGAGAATTCATTTTAAACTGAATTTAATTCTTATTATGTGAGAATGAGGTATCATTGCTAATCTTGTGTGTAACAAAATGGTATCATCTCGTCATGGTATAAGCTTTTTAACATCATTTCTTCTAGAATGAGGGGTGCCAAAATGCATGTGCAGCTTGGAAGTCGGTATTTCAGGTTTATCAAGTTTCTGGAGGTTTGTCAAGTTTTTGAATAATTTAATTCCATCGAGTTCGGGAAATTAATTGTCCAGAATTTATGGAATTCCAAAATTCACACAGATTTCACTGTGAATGATCAAGAACATGTCTAAAGGAGAAAAAAATGCAGTTGTTTACCCAACTGTTTCCATTGCAAAATCAGTAGAGGATTGTCTCGATGGCCAGCTTGGTAGCTCCTGTTCCTTGTCCCTCACTGGCAAGGGTAGGAGAAATGTGATATGCTCAGGCTCTGACAGGAATGGACGTTAGGGTAAGAAAGCACTTAAATAATGACCAATAATAAAAAAGGGAGAATTTTATACCTTGTGTTTGGGGGTTCACCAGCCCATCACTGAGGGGGTGGGTAGTGCAGGACTCTCTCTCTGCCCTACACAGGCATCTCATGCCTGCTGAAGGGTCCCATGGGCATGATGAAGCAGTGCCCCCACTTGCTGAGTAAGCCCATTATCATTTTCATCTCAGTGACTCTTTGGGAGGCTCAGGTCGAGTGCTGTGCTTCGCAAGGGAGAAAAACGTGTGTGTGTTGTCAGCTGGAAATGCAAGAGGCTGATAGAGTCCACAAGTGCAGTTTTCTCACAGTATTAGCCACTTTTTATGGCATTATTTTTGCAAAAGCAATCAATTCTACATGTCATAATGAAGTTAAATGAGGTGTTGGCCACTACTAGTATATATTTTTTGAGCTAGCATGCAACTGAAATCTGATGTGCTCCAAAATACTAGGGAGCATCACAAGAACTCATTGAGATAAAGAAATATTCAGATAAATGCTGCAGAATCTGGCCCTTCATACTTTGTCTATCATGCAAAATTTTTAAAGTCTCCAAGTGTCGAAGATGACTTGCATGATGTTTGTTCTTGATATCTCTAAATCTTTGATTTCTAAAAGCTAAGGGGTGTGCTGAAGGGGAGGTACCAGTTTTCTGGTATCTTGCATCTTTGCACATCACAGTCAGCACACTGAGTAAATGGATCTTTGTTCAAAGCCATTATGCGTGTTCCTAAATTTTTGCATTATCTTATGCATTTCATCTGTAAACATAATTCACAGTAAAAGTGCCCTAGTGAACTGAAATTGCATTCAAGTACATATAATTGTTAAGCTTCTTTTCTTTACTGGGCACAGAATTGCCTGAGACATCCTAGATCTTTGTCAATACGATGTTTTCAACAGGTTAAGTTTCTTTTTTTTATATATATATATATATTTCCCCCCTACCTGATGTAACTCACCTACTTCTTGAATATTAAATTCTGGGACTTGTACAGTATGTTCAAATTAATTGTCATATTAATCATGAACCTGAGTACACAGCCTCATCTGTCAGACAACCCCCAAGTTTTTCCTAATTGAATGTCCAAAGCCTGAAAATGATGGACAGAGATGACAAAAAAGCAGAACTAATTTTTAAGCAACATACAACTGTCATTGATTTTAGGTGTTATTTATTGCAGCAGGCAGTCCCTTTCCAAAGAGGTGCTGTATTAAGAATTCATTCCTTTACATTGGTAGATAAGAAAAATGAATAGAAGGTATGGTACAATATATATTCGGTTAGTATAAAAAATTAAGCACTGAAATGACAACCAAGGCTAAGTTCCATTTTCAAAACCATGAAGTCTTATAGGTGTGTAAGACAAACTTGAAAATGGAATTTAAACCCCTAAGCCATTGAAAACTGTTCCTAGCCTTACAATAAACTCAAGCAAAGGGACTAGTCATGTGTGTCAAGTTAGGCATATGCATAATTCTTTTACAGAATCAAGGCCTAAATTTGTCACTTTGAATAGCACTGGCCTATTTTACATGCACAGATTAAACTGACTCTTCATTCGAATCTCCTCACAGCAGGAGCTCTGAGCGGCTCCTTGCAGTCCAGGTGCCTAAGTGGCTTCAAAGTAGTCTCCTCTGTAAAGCAGGAAAATAGAGGAAAATAGAATTGATGAGAGAGGGGGAAGAAGAGAACTGGAAAAAGGAGTTAAAAAATTAAACAAGATGACTGTGTAACAAACACCAGTAATTTGAAAATTAAAGGCTTGACTTTCAGTTGCAGAGAATCTGCAGCTCCCATTGACATTTGCATCTCTTCTCACTCCATTAAAAAGAAACCCATAGTCAAATCATTACGTGCTCTTGTAAATTGTACACACAGATATTAAGATGAGTCCTTTTAACGTTTTTATTTTTGAAAGAAGGGAAAAATTAATTGTGTCCTATTTGTCTTGTTGCTTTAAACACTGCTACATCATGTTAATATTCTGTTTGTTCAGCTGTCACCTAAATACCAAAGTTGTGTTATCTCACTTCAGAATAACATCATACCTGACAACTTAAGGATCGAATGGCTTATCTGTGGGGATGCGCATTATGTCCCTTTAGCTATTAATCATTGCAAACATTCAGAAAAATTGTTTGTAGCCCAAGGAACCATTAAAAATATGCAAGTGTAATGGTTTTGGAGGAGGGCAAGACTGTAATGACATTCTGTTGGGGGAGGAGAACTGTGTTGAATATAAGTGGTGGACCTTGGCAAAACTCCCGCTGGGGAGGCCAAGGGTTCTCCGCTCCCTTCTAGTATTTACATCAGAAGTTGTGCGGGGACGGTGGTGAGGCTAGCTCAGTTTTATGACATGGTTTTGGAGCATCTCAGCTTCAGAAGCTTTGAAGTAAACAGATTGTAAGTCTGGCTATACAGGTGCTTTTTAGTGCTTCCAACTTAAAAATAGCTTGAGCTTACTGCAAAACTCTTTTAGAAATACCTGCATACAGGAAGCTTCCCTTTGCATATTGAGTGCAGTGTGGCCACTTCATTACCTTTTGTGTGGAGTGCTCCAGGCACAGGGAGCCCCACTTTGCCTTGTTTTTGCCCACTTCTTACCAGGCACAGTGTTGTGGGGGGCTGCTTTCCTTTTTTGCAGAGTCTGGCAGAGTTTGAGGGAGTGCAGGAAGAGCTTTCCTCCTGTAGAGGAGAGGCAGGGGAGTATTGCTGCGCTCTGTATAAATTGCCTGCATAGCTTCTTAATGCGTAAGTCATAATCCAACATTCGTGTTACCTGTTGATGTGTTACACTGTCCTTACATTACCATGGGTTCTCTAAGTTGATGAAAGCTGGAGAGAGGAACGCCAGGATTTGCTTGGATCCCCATCCTGTGTATGTATGTGTACGTGCCTCTCTGTTGGTGGATTCCTTATGGCGATGGGCTATTTTCAGACATATTCCATATATAGCTATCATCCTTACATAAACCAATGCTGACTCTTAGTTTCTGACTGGATGTTGCCCTGCTGCTAAAAGCTACTAAAAAGAATAATGATGACATTTCAAAACTTACTGTTATTTTTAATACATTTTGACATTGAAAAAGGAAGGGTGCTTAAGAGCACCCAGTAATGTTATGGCTGTGTGTAAGTTTTTCATATCACAAAAGTCATCTCGCTGTTTAGAATTAAAAATATTTAAACTCACATAATATTTTGTAGATGTATTGAAATAACTGTCAAACAGAATTAGGCATATTAAACTGCTCAGTGGTAATGTGTCATTTTGGTGGTGATCCTGGTTATCAGTAAACATTAGAAGTCACTTAAAAGTTGCAGTTAGCAATTCTGCACAACTGTTCATCATTGCTCTGTTCCACTCCCAAGCCTCAGATCAGTTCTCTGACCAGAAATTTGCACCTTGTCCTGTTTTTGTAGCATGATGAATAACTGAACCTCATTTCATCCACTATCAAACAGCTACAGTTGTATTTTTTAATACATTTCATACCTATACCTTTGGAATACTTGAAGGTTTGAAAATAAAACTCTGCACAAGACCACAGTTTTGACTGGCTCATTGGAACAGACCATGATGAATAGGTAATATTGTGTTTTCTTACTGTAGTGTTATCACTGTGCTTAGGTTTTACACAAATAATGAGGTGAGTCCTGCTCCAAAAAACTTGTGATCTTATTTATTAGCTGTACTAAATCTTAGTAACAGAGTGGTAGGAGGTCCATTTGGCAATTAAGAACTAACTCGAGAGATATAGCTGTAAGTGCGTTAGCCAAATTCTATAGAGCCAGTCATGCAAAGAAAGTGAAATTATATATAATATAATTAATTACTCCACACAATACTTACTTTGAAGCTCTTTTTTCTTGTTACTGGTTTTTTAAGTCATACGGTGGCTTAAAGGATCATGATGTAAGCTAGTATAGCTTTCTGCAGAATAATTTAAGCAATTTAAATTTGATCAATGCGATTGTGAATTACGGGGCATTTAACACCTTTCTCCCCCCTATTGTATCTGGAACTGGGTAATGCAATTCAAAAGGATGTTTTGACTTTATCAGTTTTGTCTCCACATTGAAAACTATTTTGATTGTCTTGCAGGGGAGAGAGAAAAGCTTGCTAGTGTATGACACTTTCCGTTCCTCAGAGAAAAACTCACCGAAACCAAATATAATAAATTATCAGGCAAAGGTTCTCTGTCTTTGAATCATACACAAACTGTCTTGCTATCTCCAGAAAAGAGCAAACTGACAATTTTACAGTAAATACAGTGAAAGCTTTGCCAATAAAGCTTATCACTGTTCTGTAGCATGATGGAGACATTAGATTCCTGTCTTATCATAATGATACCAGAAAGTAACTATTTTAATCTGACATATCCTTCTGAGAATGTATTAACATGATTTTTTTTAGACTGCATTGTGACTGTTTTGCCAAGAAGTAACATTTTGTTTTGTTTTGTTTTGTTTTGTTTTGTTTTGTTTTGGATACAAGCCATTTGTCTCCTGTATGCTCTGAATTAATATTACCAATCAGCAGAGTCCACCTTAATTTTACTTACACAGTTAAAAAACCCCAAACCCTATACATTTCTTTTGAAGAGAAGCCTGCAAAATTTCTCTTATTTTGGCCCATCTTTATCTTTCCTTGTTTAGGAAACAAAGTATTTATGATGCACTTTTTCTGGTGCTGTTTGTGTTGTTTATTCCTTGTTTTTTCTCCTTCCATTCCACACACACACACACACACCATTTGTTGATCTTATGCTTTTTTGTGTCACCACTATTCTTTGGCAGAGCCATTTTAAAATATTTTTATGCTCAGGAAAAATAAAACCATGCTTAAGGTTCTGTAAAAAATATAATTATTCTTACATGTAATAGAAAAACATAGAATTACTATTTCAAACAAAAGTTAAATTTAGAAATAACTTCGCTGTTGGTTGGGCCAATGAAGCATGTGTAAGTCCAAGAAATCATATGCTCCATCCCCTCAGGGAAGCGTCAAAAAAGGCAGCTGTTTCAAACATACTTGAGAATATTGCCCCTTCTTTCTCACGGACTGCTGCTAGCCAAATTGCTCTTTGAAGCTGGAGGATGGCAGTGGCTGAAGCTGTTGCTTGCTTCTTGCTGATGAAACGACAGGAAATTTGGTACACTTCACATTAGAAAAGTATTAAAGCATTACTTAATAGCAGCTCACAGTAGTACAACAAAGCCCCCTAATTTACCAAAATGTCAACGTAAGACGCAGAACTAATTTTGTCCCGGGAACCAAAAGGCCATCCCCAATAAAACCTACTTAATCTCTGTGGCACTTGAAGCAGGTACGGAGAATTATTGCCATTGTGTGGGTGGAGAGAGTGAGGCAGGGGGGAGCACGTGTGATTTACCTGGCATCTCACAGCAGCCAGCGCCTCGGCTGCAGGGATGCTGAGGAGTCATGCTTACTGCTTTCCCACGCAGTAAACAGCAACTCTGACTTTGAAAGAAATGGGAGTAGCCTAGTATTGCCAAAAATGATGATCTCGGGGAAAATGCAAGCGGGAAATGGGAATAATGTATGCTGCAACACATGGCTTACTCAAGTTTAAAAGAAACATGACAGAAATTAAGTAAGAAAAACTAGTCGAGCATATTCTCTTTCCCAGCATACGTTGTTAGTAAAGTGGGTTTGCAAGGTCACTGCTAAAGTAGCATCACTTCACAATCTAAACAGAAAGTGCCCTCTGTCAGCTTTTATCAAAAGTTCACCTTAAGAAACTTCTCCACTTTAATGTCCTTAACAGATCATAATATAGTCAATGAAAGTGGGGCTCTTTTCCCCTTTTTGGTCGCATGTGGTTGTTCGACTAGAATGTGACAGGTTAATCTGAGACCTAAGACAAACAAGCAAAAGAAAATGTCTATATTGCTGGCAGCATCCCATAAAAGAAGGGGTAGCCATGAGCATTTTAGTTATGGGCTTTTCCCATATAAGTCATGCATAATGTACAGTAGCTCTCACTAAAGCCAATGAAAGCATGAAGAGATACTGCTGGAAAAGATTCAGTAATATGCTGCAAGGAATGGAGCTTCTCAATAAGAAGCAAATATCTAGAGTAGATAATGATAATCTATTTGCTTTCTTTAGGATGCATTTTAATCTTCAAAGATTAGTTTATAACCTACAGTCTGGTCCACAATGACCCTTTCAGCCTTATTTTCCTATTTCCCCTGTGCATTTTGAACTGCATTTTCATTTCTTTCTTGGTACTGCTAAGTTGGTAGAGATCGGTCGTGTTTACTACTTTCATTTTAAGCAGGGTATTTCCAAATGTCTGCAAGGGCTGCAACATCTTAAAGGCAGCGGAGCAAAAACATATTAAAGACTACGCTTCTCATTTTGCTCATTCTCTATCCGTTTATATGGGAAATTACACAGCCCCTTCAAAAGCAGCCTGTTCTCAGCACCAGATCAAATTAAAAGTGTCAACACAGTTTGGATGCTTTCAGTTTCTGGTTTTGATGTGCCCAGCCTCACATTGTAGGTTCATGGCTACAGGCCGACAGATCCGCAATTCCAAATTCCAGCATTTCTTGATGGATTTTTTTTTTCACTCTTTTTTTCTGTGGAGTGAAATTCTTCTTCATAAAGAGGACCAGAAAAAAAGGCTTCCTACCATTTAACAGTGTAAGGGGAACTTCAGTGGTCTGCAGGTGGCTTTGCAGAGTTGAAGCATATGTGCCAGAAACCAGATGTTGATAATTTTTGCAGACGCACCTTTACCTGAAACGTATAATAGCAGCTGGGGAGAGACTGTTTCCCTTCACCAGCTGACGCAAAGGTTTTTATGTTAAATTCACCATGTCAGATAGTTGTCTAAGCCCTTCGAAAATAAATGGAAAGGTAGATACCTTCCAAGGGTAATTCATCCTATTTTAAGGTAGATGAACTCAAGAGCCCTTTGGAGCTTCCTCTTTCCTTCCATTGACTAAAAAGAGTATCTGTGTGAGTGGCTTAGATTTAAACAACTGACTCTTAGGCATCTAACTTAATTCTTTAAATCTGGTTAAGATGTGCGTACCAAAGTGTGGCTTTGGTCCCCCCTCCTCCTTCTTAAAGGTTGCCTTTGACATGATGCCCCTGTCGTGAATGCCAGAGGCTGGCCTAGTGCAAATAGCATTTGTATTGCACCTGCCACCTCAGCCCTTTCGAGGAGACAAATTATATACAAGTACAATTTTTGTGTGGTTTTATTCTTAATCGACTTTGGACTGTATAGCATTAAACTTCATTCTTTATTCCTGTTCTCTTAAAAAATAGGCAACTTTTATATGTATAACGACAATGCTTTTGGCACTTGATAACATACTAAGGGATTTTTTTAATCTCAAATTGTATCCTTCTGAGACTTTTGATTCTTGGAAAAATCATCAGAAATCTCCTGGGAAAAAGCTTTCTGATAGCTCCTTAAAATCACAAACGGAGCAGAAAAATGTTGAGTTTTTCTATCGTGTTTATAATTTTCTCTCTTCAAATTTTAATTCGCTTGGGAAAATCAGGAAGGGAAAAGAAAACTCTAAAGCTAAACTTTTTAAATTTCAGAAAAATGGGTAATTTATGTATGTGATGTTCCTCATTTTAGCTGAACTGGTCTCTCCATCTCTTATATGCAATCACACCTCAAGTTTTGCATTTTCAACTTTTGCTACAGGTCCATTAAAAACAGTAGAATTAATGCATTTTCTTCTCTCATTCTTTGTGTGTTATTTTAGAGCTAAAAACTAGTTAGCTCTCTATTTTTTAACATCATCACATCTGATTTATCAGCTCAGTTGCTGGATGTATGCATTGTTTAATTCAAGGCCAGCTAACAACTGTACTTAGTGTACAGACCTTTTAGTCCTCAAAGTAGGTTTATATTTAAAACCCTAGCAGTTTATGACCTTGATCAGATGACTTAGTGTGGTTCTCACCTGGTTGGTTATTTTACCTCCATAGGTATCAGAAAGTAAACCAGGATACTGTATTTGTGTTTGGACTGTATTACTGTACAGTAATGCATTACTGTACAGTCCAAATGCCTGACAATTTATCTAAGAGAGAGGTTATTGTTTAGCTAAAGAAAGAACACAGTTCTATTGATGTGTATAGTATCCATAAAACGTAGCGATAATGGGATATCAAAGTTACTTCACTTATTTATTTTTATGCTTTTTTCCTGATCTTCCCAGTCAACCTCTCACACCTGTACTGTCTTCACAAGTACTTATAAATTGGTTTGGTATGTAACATAGTTGTTAGATGATTTTTGTTGTTAAGCAAGTATATGTTTCTGAGATACTTGCTTGAAAGAAAGAGAAGTTGGCAGACCTTCATGCTATATATTTCAGAGCATTCACAAATGATTTCACACCGATCAGAGTCTAGCCGTGCATTCAGCAGAGTCCTGATTCTGCAGCATGCAGAAGCCCTCCCTTCCTGCCCCTGCTGCTGTTGCATACTGGTTGCTTTTCACAGAAAACCTAAGGGTGTGGCCCAAACGTCACTTTGCATGGATGCCATCCCAGGTGATCAGGTGATCCATGTCGTGCATTATACAAGAATGCAAAAGCAGCCCAAGAGACTATATAGGTGTTATCACCATCATGAGTGGAGAACATCCTCCTGTGGTTTCTGAATTAGATAATGGTAATGCTAGAACATTCTTTCAATATTGACTAGTCCAGGTATTTTCACTGTGACCGTATATATGATCAGAAAGAGACACAGTAGTTTTGCAAACTAAGTGCTCACTGGTGATCAGTTTATGGATTACACAGGTTTAGACAATTTATAAACAATAAGCTTATTAACTTAAGGAGCTCAACAAAGCATTATCACTGGACATATTTTATGCTGCAGGCTTAGCAGATGTTTTACTAGCAAAAGTGTGATAAGGCTGAGAAGGATAAGATTGCCATTCCTGCTCTGCTATATGTACTGATATAAGCATTTAGACAATTTATAAACAATAAGCTTATTAACTTAAGGAGCTCAACAAAGCATTATCACTGGACATATTTTATGCTGCAGGCTCTTAGCAGATTTTACTAGCAAAAGTGTGATAAGGCTGAGAAGGATAAGATTGCCATTCCTGCTCTGCTATATACTGATATAAGCACGAAAAGAATATGCTTTTTGTGGGGTTTATTCTTTTTAAGAGGAAAAAGATGACATAACAAGAAATGTTTAACAAAAATATGTATTTGGTGCACTAATTTAGCTCACATGAATTAAGCCTCAGTCTCTCAGTGTTCTGCCCACCCAAAGTAATATCCCACTGATGTTCTCATTTATCTAGTACTATTTGATTATAGTAAAATAATTCCTAGCTCTGAGAGTAGTACTGATAGTATCTCAGAGCTGGTGCTTCTTACACTCTTGCATGTTTATGACCGGTCTTTTTCAAGAGAGTAATAGTCTAATGCTGGGTGGATTTCCCTGTAGGACAGGTTTTATAGACATACAAATAAAATGAAGTTTGCGCTAGAAAAACTGTATTCCATTCAGCAGACAGATTTGTCTTTCCCGTAACTTCAGTCTGTCCTTGCTGAAGAATTTGTTACGGAGATTTACGTTTCTCTTGGAACAGGTAAGATTTACGCACATAAATGTACGGCCATACATCCTACAGACTAACGTGTACCTTTAAGAGTGGTGCAGAATGCTGATAGTCAGAGAGGTTTTGCAATCAGGGTATCTCACTTTCCCAGGTTCAACCTTTTTGTATACATGTGCAGCGACAAAATACTCTACTCCTAGGCTGCAGTGATCCATGATCCTCAGACAGTGAAGCTCACTGATGTCACTAGTAAATAGTTCAAATCAGACTTACTCATTGAGTTTCTTCAAGAATAATTCTTTACCTCAATTCTTAAAAAGCTTAAGGACCAAGCAAGAAATAAGGTCCTATTCAGAAGGGCATTCAGCCATCAGCAAACTCATCCCAAAAATCTAAATATACTAAGATGGGGAAAAAATTTAGGCAAACGCTACCAGGAAGGCTGAGACTGAATGTTTTTTGCAGTAACTGATTATTATAAGGTTTTATGCATTGTTTTTTGCTAACTGATTATTATAAGGTTTTATGCATTCAGCTCACCTTCATTTAAAATAGTGCCATGAGAATTTTACTGTTTCTACATCATTGCTTGAAGGTCAATAAAAAGATCAGCTAAAAGATGACTTTTACTGCAGTAACTGATTATTATAAGGTTTTATGCATTCAGCTCACCTTCATTTAAAATAGTGCCATGAAGTTTTTACTGTTTCTACATCATTGCTTGAAGGTCAATAAAAAGATCAGCTAAAAGATGACTTTTACTTACCTTTATCTTCAGTCAGATTATGTAAATCTGACATTAAGATGTGTCTTCTCATAGAATATCCAAATATTCAACTGTATTTCTTAATATTCTTTGTGTTGGAAGCTTTCTAGTTTCTTCAATTTCAGATTTCTTTTATATGGTGGTCAGTCCAATAGCAGACTGAAAAACAGGCATTTTTGAGGCAAAATGTTCATCCTTCAGCAACAGCAATGAAAAAGCTCTGTTGAAAAGACTGTGTTAGCAAATCATATTAGAGAAAAATATTTACCTGCAAGCTATGTATTATATATCAGGCTTTAGAAAAAGAAATGTTTCAGAAGACAAAAAGCAAAGTGTTGTAATTGAAAATCACTGAAATGAGAAATATACATGTGTATATAACAGACTGAGCAGCAAGGAAGGGAGAAATTGGTAGCTCTTTCACTCTTGCAAACTTACTAGAGTGAAATGAATTGATCCTATTAGAGGCAGAAAGGCACTTACATTAACACCACTGGGACCAGAATTTTACTTGTGTGCGGTTTCCCTGCACCTGTAATCCTCTCTGCCCTTTCATCCTGCCAAGGTTTCGCTCTGTCCCATGGTAAGTAATTTAAGGGATGTGATGTAGGTATATGTAAGAGAAAATAAGTATGTTCTTAGATTATTAGTGTTCTTTGCATTTATTTCGTAGCAGGCACTTTCACTGGCAAAGCATAGGAACCCTGCTTTGGCTATTACTGACATTAGGTTAAACTGTTTTGTACTCTTCAATCGACTAATACCCGATTAATGTAGCTCAGCCAGATAGAACTTGACATGAATTGCACAGTTCTTAAAGACTTTCCTGCTTTTCTTTGTAGCAATCTGACATAAAAATCCACTTAGATTTTTAAGTCAGTTTATTTTAAAAATCCTCTAATATAACTGATACTCTTTGACTTCCACTCTCCCAGATGTGCCTGCTGCCCCTGGATGCAGTCCAAGGATGCCTGTCACTTACTCAGGCAGTTTGTACCACATTTAAATCCTTTCTTTGAAAACAGAGACTTCTCCTAAATTAGATAACTAAGGACAAATTCATATCTTAGTAAAACTAGTGTAAATACAGAGAGACAGATTCTGTACAGGTATTTTTTTTATTTCATTGTGTATTGTATATTGTAAAACCGGTTAGCCAGTAGTGTTACTCAGTTATAGAATCATAGAATCACAGAATAGTCTCAGTTATAAATCATAGAATCACAGAATAGTTTGGGTTGGAAGGGACCTCTAAAGGGCATCTAGTCCAAACCCCCTGCCGCGGGCAGGGACATCTTCAACTAGATCAGGT
>NW_008794665.1:1875996-1893038 GCF_000699145.1 Aptenodytes forsteri
GGTCCCTGCGCTCCCCTGTGGGTTCCCCGGCTCAGGAAACCCCCCTGTATGCCACAACCCACCGATCCGCTGTGGGACGTGCCTGCACCGGAGCTGAGCACCTCTGCGATCAGTTGTTTTTCTTGTTTGGCAGAAAGGTTTTAGAGCAGATGTAGCACCTAAAACTATACTTTTAACTCATTTTAAGAATGACATAGATTACCAATTTTACTGGTTTAGACCTATAAAAGTCTCTATAAGCATTTATACCAAATTTGGTATACATCCTATAAACAAAGTATTAAAGTACCATATAAACTACTACAGATTCTGCACAAATGTCCTGCAGCTAACAGGAGGACACTTACTTTTTCTGCTCTTCATTCATATTATTAGTCTTCCCCAGTCCCACTGCACAGCTGAAACTTAGATGTGTTTGTCTTAGACCATCGATGCCAGTTTGACAGAATTCATCATATTTGTTACAGATAAGTCAATCTATGTACATTCTTACTTTAGGATGCCTGAAGCAGACTGAATGTTGAATAGGGCCATATTTCTGTGTGCTTACTCTGGGTTAGACTGATTGAAATTTTGATGCTGGAACGCACAAGGAAGCAGCCAGAAGCATCTGCTTTGTAGTATATTACCTGCGTAATGCTGTGTAATGTGCATGTAGTTCATATTTGGCACAAATGTAACATATCCGCTGATGACAGTACAAAAATACACTCTGGGAAATCTTGGTGCAAATTGGGAAGGGTATGGCATTAAATATTTCTGGTCTCTCGATGAGCGAGCAGCTTGTACCAATGGAGAAAAGGAATCGCATGAAATGGAGCACCAGAAAACAGATGGACATATGAACTCAGACATCTAATTGCAGTACATACCATATTACTAAAAATGAGCTGTAGGGAGAGGCATCAGTGAGCCCTATAATACAGTGTGCGGTCAAAGTGAGACATGGTAGACACTACACCGAATCTACATGGAAAGCTGTTGGAATGATATTTAACTGGAACTTTTTTATCTCTTCATAACTGAATGGTTGTGTACTTATTCAACTTCTGAGAGCTGAAAAAGAAATTTTAAACAGCTCTCAAAAACATGGTGATAGTTATATATCTGGAAAAACTTCTGGAAACAGTTTTTTTTCATTCAGGCTGTATCTTGAATACTGGTAAATGGACAGAAATTTGGGGAAAGAGCTATAACATCTGGAAATTAACTTGTTTTACTGATTTACTTTAAATAGCTCCAAAATAATAATACAAGAACTCTGATGCATTAAGAAGCTCTAATGAAAAGTAAGTAGTCAGGGACCTCCTGCATTCCCCAGGAGTTAGATATCATTGTCACTACTCCAGTAAAAACACCTGCTTAGTGCTGAGCAACCATAAAAACATTAGGCTGCATTAAGAAAAGAATAGAGACAAATGCTGAAAATATTATAAAGCTGTTGCTTACATCACTGGTGCAGTATTTTGTGGAACACGATGTTCACCTTTTCTGCCCCATTTCAGACAAACCTGTATCAGGTAGGGTAAGCATGTAAGGGACATGGATTGTAGGTGGTGGAAATATACTCAACGCTCTTGTTTTTCTCTTAGTAAACATCACAGCTTATTAAAAGAGATTATTAAGGCTTTCTGCGCTTGACTGCAAACTTTGAGAGAGACTGAATGCATTAATATTTAGCATCAAAATCCCAATTTCTAAGGAGAAAGCCTTGCAATGAAATATCAGTTGGATTCCAGAAAACATGGCCCTTATAAAATTGGCAGAGCCAATGCTGAACATGAGCTACATAAACTCTCACTATAAGTTGGTGTCATTCACTTCAGGTACTGTATCACTTTCAAGTTGACTGAACACTTAACGTGAATTTAGGCAGCTTTTTGCCCTGTCGGCATCATGTATTCTCCCTTAATTTTAATAATGTTAATGCTATTTTTTTTTTATTTGTACTCCTGTCTATCCTCACTTCTGTTAAGAAATTTTAAGCATCACAATAAAGAGTAAGCAGCTGTGTTTCAGATTGTGCATTGTTATAATTAAATATATTAATATTGTTAGAGGCCATAGCAGTGACATGTTTATTGGAATAACAAGTGCTGTTTTCTTCTTCCAGAGCAACAAATACCCATTTCAAAAGTTTCAGAATTTTAAACCTGCAGTATGTCAGCCATTGCTTTGCAATTTAGGAAATCATAAACACTAAGATAGTTCTATATCTTCTGTAAGTCTACCCTTGGGGCAAATTACCGAGACTTCCACACAGCTACTTTAGGAATTAATTTGACCCGTAATACTCAGAGCATTAAAAAGATTTAACCTCTCTTTGCTATCTCCTAGCTTTGGGAAATGTCCTGTGTTGTGAGATCCCATGTTCCATTTAATTTTACCAGGACCTGAGGGAACTGGCTTTTTAATTATACTTCTGGCTAAGAGGACACAGACAGGATGGAACTAGATGAATGATATTTCCTGGAAAATCAATGGGCTAATTATACAGAAAAAGCAAAGCTCCATTTCACTTTTGCTTGAAAGTCAAAGTGCCCTTACAAGATATGACTCTTGCTTATAGAAATGGTTCCTTCCTTCGTTTATGAATGACACAGAGCATCTTGATTAAAGACATGGCAACAGAATACAAAGGTTGGGGAAGGAAGACATCACAATTTTGATTTTGAAATCAGCCATGGGTTCAGTGTGGTTCTTATTTGAATCCTTTGTGTTTTCTGGATGAGTCAAAATTAATTGCTAATTTTACAGAAGAGTATTAGAATATTCAGAGAGGTAAATAATCTTTTGTGCCATAGTGTAGAAAGCTTTACTTTTTTTTTCCTTTTAAATCCATTTTAAAAAAGTATGGATTCTTCCTTTTTTGTCAGTTGATTTCATTTTAGAAGAAATGTCTATCTGATTGTAGTCCTTCTTTGGATAAAGTCTCCCATTGCTCTGAGTTTCTTCTGACCAAGTGTCAATACTGATTATGTATAAAGTGAAGATCGTCCCCCTTTTAATAAGATCTAGTTGATGTGATTTATGAGGCTATCATCACTGAGTATTAAATATGTTATTATTTGAAGTTTCACGGTACAGCTCATAATGATTTCTGTAACTCTTCACCAGTTTGCATAGCTTCAATAGCTCTTCACTTTCCTGTTTGAAAACTTACCACTCAGTTAATCCAAAAAGTGCATGCTAAGTTGCTGCAGCTTGAGTCTTTAAGGATTTTTTTTTTTTTCAGCTGAACTGATATAAAAAACCCCTAAAATTGAACATGGAGAAATTCCCAGATCAAATGCTCGGATCAAACATATTCGAGCCTTTAGAAGCATCTTATTTCCGCTTCTAATTTTATCTGTAATGGTAGGTTCTCAGCTTTCTAGACTGTTATGTGCCAGCCAAGCTGTTGTTCAGGTCGTTGTGACTATGTAGGTATGACTAAGTGTGAATTAGGTAGCAGAAGTTTCTATATTGATCTCTGGCCTCATGTACTCCATCCCGGCAAAGACTGCCTGGCAGCCCTCAGGGTATGATGCTTTTACAACTCTCCTAATCAGAGAACATTACCTTTAATGCATGATGTATCCTATACCTTTGCCAATTCTGTTAGTGTATGGGGACCCTCCATCTCAGAATTAGTTCCGGCAGTATGTGCCTTTGGTTTGTAGTCCAGTCTTGCATAGCCTCTTTCTGTATGCCCATTACATTACAAGAATACTGGTGCTCAGCAGAGTGTATAGGAGGGAAGCAAGCAGTGAATTTGGAAAACAGTGGAAAGTCTGAGGCATCACCAGCTCAAACCAACACATCAAATATTTTTTTTCTCTTTCAGGAGCTATGGACAGACCCTACCTTCTCTGGGTTTCATTTTTTCCATCTTTAAACTTGTTATTGTAATCCTTTCCAGCAGGCAGAGGAATGTTGTTAAGTTTAATTAAATTTAATGAACAGCTTTGTAATCCTCCAATGACATTCACTACAGGAACATCTTGTATCAGTATTTATTTTCCAAATGTTTTTACCTGGTTAATGGGGGAGAAGGTAAACAAATAACATGTACTGAAGGAAGAAAAAAAATGGTCAGTAGATGGGGGAAATTACACAGAGAAGAATGGTAAGAAAGAAGTAAATGGGATAAAAAAATGGAAGTCAGGAGAATAGCTTACCAAAAAAAAGTAAAGATGATGATGAGAAAATCTGTATCTGAGTGTTCTTTTATGCAGCATATGCTTTTTGTTTGGCAATATCTTTTAATATATGCCTAGTATACATACTCTGCTATATTAGAAATACAGATTAATTATGAGCACAACTGCATTATATGTATGTTATCTTTTATCTGCCATATCTGAAGCTCTTTAACAGTAAATGGAAAAATTTATCTTTTTTTTTTTTCCCCTCAAGGTTTACTTTCCTATTTCTGTTACTCCTCCTTGTTTGGGATCACTTCCTTTGTTGCTCGTTTCAGAAACCCAGTAAGATTTTTGTCATCTTTTGTATTTTGTGTTGATAACTTGCACAATTCATGCTTGAAATTCTTTGAGTGAAGCTCACTGTCTGACAATTTTTCTTTCTTTTTTTTGTAAGCTTTGTATGATATGGTATGGTTTATAAATTGTCACTTTTAAGTTCTTAAGAGCACAGATGTTAGGAGTGATGATTTGCACTGTTTTTTATATAAATCTGTCTTCTAATGTCTCCTAAAAGAATTCTTCCATCTCTGTTGACTAAGGCTATGATTCTAACAACAAACAGTTTGGAAAGTCAGAAATTCACCACATACTAGTTTCCTAATCCAGTAAGAAGGTTAGTCATACTTCTGTATCTGAATACTTTTTGAGAATGCATTAATGAGTGTGCAGAGGTGTGAAGATCCACAGCGTGCTGTTATCCAAAGTGCTAGTGTTATTGCTGTTTATTTTCAGGCCAGTGGATGGAATAAGTTTTGAATTTTTGCCCATGGGAACCAACTTGTTTGACTTTATACTTAGGGAGGAAAATGCTGCACTGCTTTTGCAGCTGTTTATTTTCTGATGATCCCACATTTTCTATTCTTGATAGGTCTAAAGTACTGTACTCCTAAATTCTAGGTTGGGCTTGTAGACAGGAGAGGTTATAATAAATGTAATGAAAGTGTCTGTTTCTGAGTGAACACCTAGACTGAAGTACTGCAATGCTTGGGATTTGCTGGTCATCCAGAACGCACTACTCAAGTCCTTGTGTGGCCATGAGTGCAGACTGGATCAGTAAGGATACTTCAAACTTTAAAACATGTTCAAAGAGCTCTTTCTAGTAATCAGAATGTCTTACATGTTGCTCAAGAGAACATGTGCACATTATTGTTTCCTTTTTATAAAAAAAGAACTCCGAGATGGATGGACACTGAAAATGGGTGCCAGAGTTGCCTGGAATCAACTAGGTATCAAACATGCTAGCTTTGTTGATATTTCTCCATAAGGTGAGAAGATGATCTGGAAGGTCTGCAGAGCTGTACGGGGTAGTAGATGGAAAGATAGCTATGAAGGCGAGTTCACAAATATTGCATGTAAGAGGTTTGGCAGTGAGGAAGGAGCCTGCTTAACTGGTACATGGCAAGTGAAGGGTGCACTGGACAGGTGACAGTGACTAGTTGCAGGCTACTCAGTCTGTCACAGTGACAGCACACTCAGGGTTCATAAAGTCCTCTCACAGAGAACTTCATCTACCTTTTTCAAATTTGCTCCCTTTCACTGTTAGGAAAAATAAGACTCAGAGACGCTAAACACAGAAGGCAAATCTTGTTACTTCCCTTTTAGTATCCTATTACTGTACCATAGGGTTTGCCTATTAAATTTCAACTGTTTCCAACTGCTTAGCGTTTCTGAATTATTTATATTGAACTTCTGTTGTGATAAACTTTGAGCTAGGAATGAAAGTTGTTTTGAACAGCTTTTTTCATATGGCTATCTTGAAATTAACTGTGTTTTACTAGTTTAAAGAACTTTCACTGCACTGTTTCAGCTATTGTTGCAATGATTAGGTTATGTGAGCATCAGCAAGTTATTTACTCTTAGTTTAAGACTTAGCTGGTGAAAGACGTATACCACATGTTTCTCAAAAGTATGACTTTACTCATATCTGCAATGCAGATAATTGACTTCAGGGTCAGACTTACAGTGTACATCCCAGCACGTTTTTAACATTAGAACTAAATACTTGAGTCTTTTAGCACTTCAAAATGTCTAGTGAGTCCGATTTGGGTTGTATGTCATTCTGAATGGAGGGGTTTTGTTTATTTCTTAGACTTTTTATTTGAGAACAGACTTAGAAGGGTGATTTTTCTGGGACATGCATAATTACTGTTAGTGCTTTAAATGAATCTCATAGTGAGACTTTCCAGATGTCCTAAAGAATAGTTGTCTTTGTTTTACTTCTTTCTTCTAGAAAGGGGTTGTAAGGTTTCAGAGTTAGGTAAGGTCCATCTTTTTGTATAGACTTTGGAAAAGCACTGGAATATAACTGCATACTAAAATTTCTCAAAATTTGCTCATGCAGTATGTAACTCAAGGTTTCCCTGGAGCATCAGTATTTATAAAAGATGCAAACTGGAATGAGAGCACTGAGATTATAATAACACATCGTATACCTAATCTAGATAATCTCATAGACAGATTTCTGTCTTGGATGAATTAAGAGGCTGCCAAAGGAGATACTTAGTCAGGAGTGGGAAAGCGTTTGAGACAGTTGGTCCAGGCCTAACCTACACTTTGGGTTTTGAACCTGCCCCAGATATAAGTGTGTCGTTAGCTCTTGAAGCTTTTTCCAGCGCTTTCGGCTGCGTGATGGAGATCACAAAGTATATTTCAGACAGTAGCATGAATATTTCTCTGCTTTCTGTAGCAGACTGAAAAGGGCATTGGGGGGGCAACAGCAATAGAGAAAGCAAAATTTAGCAGTGAAATGAGGGTAGAGTAGGAAAACTGAAGAGTTCTTACTCCAAGAGTGAGGTCTGGGCTGTCAGAGTGATGATGAGACGCTTCAGAGACTTATGTTTTTCGATTAAATACTAATTGAAGTACTGTTTTATCAAAGGGAAAATAAGTTGACAGGAGAAAGCAGGAAGGTTCTTAGGAACCAAAAACAGTATTAATGGACTATGAACCATGAAGCTGTATTTGCAAAGAGGACAGGTCATGTAGTATTAGCAGCTGCTCTGAAATCTTTACTCTGACCCTTTTAACTGGCATCAGGGGATGTTTAAAGAGTGTCTGCAGTTTGAAGGTCACACAGTCATGACAGGCGTGTCAGAATATTTGAGAAATGGTGTATAACAGGATAAACAATTTTCCATAGTGGCTTTTTTTCAGTGATCGTGGGGGAGGGAACAACTGTGGCATTAATTGTAGTTAGTAAGATTCATACTAATGCAATAGAGGATGCATATACACCCATATAAATACATACCATACAAATTGTTGGCAAGTTATCTGTGCTTTTGGCACTTATGTGAAGAAAGGCCCTACTTTACTAGATGTGCAGTGAGACTTATGGTTGCCATGGGAACTGCTACTCTACGTTTTGTGAGAATGTGCTTATTATTAATGTTGCACTCATATTGAGATTTTAACACAGGCTTTTTTATTCTAATTGGGCTGGTTGTGTGTATTCCTGCCCAGCTAAAAAGCAGCTCAGAACAAATGAGTGTTTTCATTACTAGATGTTTATCAGATCCAGAAACACAAAGAAAATTGCTTTCTGTCAAGGCGAGGGGAGAGACGAGAGCCACTGAGCCTTTGTCTCATTAATTTTACAAGAAGGAAAGAGTAGTTTGCAGTTAGCACATGAAGATAACGTCTGTTTACTTTGGTAAACCTTACTGGAAACTTGATAGGTTAAATTTTAATACAATATTTCTGTAGGCTATCATGAGAACAAACGGAAGTATGATTTTATTAGAGCATTTAGACAGCGTTTATTTTTCCGATCTTGCTTTCACAAGCTTTTGGACAGACCTTAAACAGAAAAATCCGTTTCAAGTAAACAGATTATAATGTTGAATTTTCAGGAAAACCTTGGAGACTTAAGAGGAGAATGGTCAAGAGACTGGCAATTTTGTATTAGTGGGATGATAATAACAATTATGAATGGGTTATTCTAAAGGGACAGTAATCTTTTGTAGAAACTGTTCTGGTAAGCGTCCAAAATGTAATTTGTTTGGCTTACTGGGAGCTCTCTAAAAATTAATCATTGTTGTCAGAATGCATTCCTTAAATTGATACAGTCAAGTTTTTAATAAAACTTTTATTTTTTATAAATAATGAAAATCTTCCCTCTGCTTTCTCAAAGGTGCATCTTCCTAACTATTTTATGTGTTTGCGTATTTTACATTTAGTTGTGTACAAATGCTTCAACCTTGTTAGCCGACATGCAGGTTCTAGACCAGGACTGTTAATAACTGTGGATAGAGAGACAGACATATACATATGTGCGTGTGTGTATTTTTATAAGTAACTGAAACAGTTTTGAAATTCACTGTGGATTTTTATTAGTATTTCTGAATTACTAAGTAAGGATATTTTTGGGACCTTCTGTAGTACATTTTCATGACACTTTGTTCATGTGGCACTTTCTTTTGGATTTCTTTTCTTTATCAGAGGTTTACACTTAAAGAAATAAATTCCTAATAGCAGAACTGAAGGCAATTAATTACTCAGAATGTAATGTTTTCCAGCAGTGAGATGGTTCAGCTGTAGAACCCAACTTCCTGCAATAACTTGTTTCAATAGCACAGACCCTTTTAACTAAGAACAAAGTAATAAAAGTAATGAGCTGTTAATGAATCTGTTAAAGGAGCTGAGATGAATGGGAGTCACTCAGGCTTCTTGGAAAGCAGACTTTTGATAGTTTCTTTGACAGCATAGGGCAGTAACAAGTTACAGCTGTGCTTGGTAGTATTCTGTTAGGCAACTGTGGCTGAATGCCTTCTAATAATTTAATAAATGGGAGATAAGGTGTCATTTCCTTTCTGATAACTAGAGAGCAAGAGAATTGGCCCTCTTGAAGTAATTATGATAGATTTAGATCCTATTTGTCTTTACTTCCTCCTCTGCTCTGTGCTGATTGCTCAGTGGCTTCCTACTCAAGATTTCCATTAGGAGATCTGGTAGGCATTACTACGAGAAATATTTTGTGCCTTTTCAAAACAAAGTCCCATAGAGGTGGGATACTGCATGAATGAGTCCTGAGCTGGGCTGCACGAAGGGGGGAAAGGTAAAGCTGTAAGAGGATGTGGTGGTTTGCTTTTCAAAGTAAAGTTGACGTTTGTTTTCCATACCTGTTTAAGCTGCTACTTCAGGCTTGAAAAGCCTAGGAAACCTGTTATCAATGGAAGTTTTGCTGGGCAGAGATTAAAGTATTAAGGATATAGGGATCACAAACTAAAATGACACATGTAAGATGTGAGACTAGCAAAATGAGGTTATCTTATTTAGAAAAATAAGTCTCTCTAATCTGAACCTCAAACACACAAGATGTCAATAGAATTGCACACCTGGCTGAGCCCAGTACACTTTGCCATTCCAAGGCTTAGTAAATTTTCTTTAAGAAATATTGGTGTGATATTATGAAGTGATAAAAAATCAATGAGGCAATGATTTCCCAGTCAGATGGAGTGCTTTGTTGTTAAATTAATTCTTTCACCTGGGGCTGCAAGGGCTAAAAAAAGTTGGAAAGCATTGCCGGGTGACTTGATGGAGATCTACTTGCTGTGTTATTTCAGAGAAGGCTAAAATGAATCTGCAAATGATGTTTTTGACTACAGTAGGGCACCTGCAATTATTCACTTTGCCACTCATGGAAGACATCATTGATTAAATTCCAAAGCCTATTGACTGTAGTGGTGCAGCTGATTATTCTCATCTTGAGATTCTGCATTTAAGGGTGCAGTTAAATTAAAGTTGTTGTTTGGTTGGTTGCTTTTTTTAAACAAAAAGTAGAGATATGGAATGTGTTCACTATTAAGAGAGCTTCCCTCTGAATTATTGGCATTTTGTTTCTGGCAAGATAAAATAGGAGATGTAGGTTTAAGAACTAAAGTAAGAGGTAGGTCTATTTGCAATGGAAGACTTAAGTTATTTCCCGTAGCTTCTGGTGAGATGGTTAAAACTGAGCTGAAAGATAGACAAGAATACCTCAGTTTTCCATGTCATTTGTGTGATCTGCTGCTATTATGACACTCATAAAATTATGAAAATGCTGTACTGAAAGTTTCAGAACTGGAACAATCTAAATAGCATTGGCTTTTACAAAATGAGAGGAAATTAATGGTATTAAGGGCTTTGGCATAAAAATGAATCGGGTGTCATGTAAAAATGAAGCATGTCGATGTCATCCCAGGAACAAAGAAGAAACTGTTTAAGTCTGAGTGACTGTAAAATTAAAAAGGAAAGTTACTTTGTTTTCAGTTGTGTTATCAGTAGTAAACAGAGAAAATCTTTAAAATCCTGCTCCTCAGTAGGTAACTGCTGTTAAAGTCTGGTATGTCAACAATTTAATTTCAGTAGAAAAATGTCTTTGAGAAGGAAGTGGTCTCTTTAGATAAGTTAAGACAGATATAACTATCACACATGAATCTATGTCGACAGATATTGAGCCATTTTCTGTGCATCTGTTTTGATCTCTACCTGTATGCTGGCCATTACCTCTCCAATTTAAAACACAAAAGCAGTGCAGGATGCACACCCCAGCATACTTACAGATAAAGTAAAGACAATGACAAAGTCTAGATGACCGTGGCCACTTCAAATGGCCTATGAACTCTGCCGTTCTTTTTTTGGATAGTGAGTAATTTAAAATGTTTGTCTATGTATTTAGTGAGAGTGATGGGAGAAGATCTTGGTGTCTCGTGTTTGGTATGAGTCCTCTTGCTACTGAGTTATTAGATATTTTAAAGGAAGAACAGTGACATTCTTTTCTTTTTTAGGTAGAAAGTAGTTTAACTACCTGACTGGCAGAAAGTTATGGGCCTTCTGAACCTGAAATTCTCTGCATCTCTCCCCATCCTGGTAGTGGAGCTCAGATTCTACTGATTATTTAACTTGTCTTGAGATTAAGTATATTGAAATCATGTTTAAATGTCTACATTTCTTTGTGAACCTGGCCTTGATGGAATTAGGTTTTATTTTCCGTAGGCAGTGTCCTGATTACACGTTGGCTGTTACTGGTCCCATTTTGGAGTCACCCAAGTCTTTCCCAGAGCCTAGGTAGGAGATAAGCATGGGTGATACCTCCACAAATTTGAATTGCCTTCATTGGTCTAGCTCTGTGTTCTCAGTGCTCATCGACATTTCCAGCTGTGTGAGCCTCGGGAATCTATAGAAGTGGAGTGATCAGTGTTTATTGAGATAGGCCTGTTAATGGGGAACAATAATTCTTTTCTGGCTTCTGCTACTTTCTCCAAATAGGAAATGATGACTTTGGGAGAAGTTAGAGGTTAACAGGGGGAAAAAAACCCATCAGAACTTTGAAAAAGTTATGTTTAAAAAAAAACAACCCCAAAACTCTGTAATAATAGCTCTTCCTGTCTTTGCCAATGCTTGTGAATTACTGCACTAGGCGAAAAGACAGGAACAAATTTGCTTCAAAACTCTACCTGGTTTTGTCCTGTAAAAGTGACTGAGGTGCAATATGCAAACTTTTTGTTTTAACCCAGTGTGGGGTTAAATGTGTAATGAGATAGCAGAGTCTCCTTGCAGTAATACAGGTGAATTGTTTTCTGTTCAGTTGGATTGTCTTCTAGTGACGATGTTGGGTTAAGAACTGTAAGAGTTTGTCAAAAAAAACCATTTTGATAGTCATCACTTCTTTCTTAGGGAAATTTCAACTCCTTTGTGGTATGACCGAGACCTCTTAGCCCAAGCGCTTTTCATGGTATTATGGTCTCAAACTTGAAAGTTATCAGCTGCATCTGTAAAATGCGTAATTGTGAAAACTTGTCTTGCAGTTGTTTTCATATTCGAGTAGTTTAGAAATCACTGTTATCCTTTTCAGCAACTGAAGTCTTGCTATCAAAGAGTTTTTTTGATGAAAGAACAGCTAAAACAAGCATTACTTGCCAATAGTGCTTTAGTGCTGCTGACCCTCATATGAAAGAAATGACCTAATAAGCCCGGTTTTAAAATACTTTATATTCTGTCTTACTATAAGATGCAAAGCCTGACTTTCCCTTCTTAAAATGTGTGGGATAACAGCAATAGCAAGGGGAGCACTGAAGTGCTGCTGGTGAAGTTAACTGGCAGGTTTTGCTGCTTGGGAGGTTTTAGGTGATAACTTACACAACATTAACTTAAACTTCAGTGTTTCTGAACTTCAAGGGCAACTAAAAATGAGACCGTATACTCTCTCATGAAGCAAAAGTTATTCCTGCTTTCTGAAAAAATTCCAAGAAGCTGATGAAGAGCTGAGAAATGCTAGTTCAAGAAGAAAACGTAATTTTGTGTTTATTCAGAGGGTATTATATTTATTTTCTAGCTTTGGACTTGTTTTGTGCCTTTCGGTCTTCAGATCATTCAGATTGTCATTCCAGGAAATAAAGAAATGAGGTACTTCTACGTGAAATACTTAAACAATAACTTCCCAAATAGAAGGATATATTAATGCACAGAATTAGAGTTGTTCTGTCTCAATAAGAGGAACCAAAGCATCCTGTGTATGTATCAAGAAACAGAATTTATGGCACAGCATGTGAGGGTACCCCAAGAGCTTTGGTGTGCAAAGGTAAGTGGGTTTACTGGGCAGAAGGGCAATGGAATACTAAAGATTAAAGTAAAGATTAAATCGCAAAAGAAGAGAAATACGAGTTCAAACAAATCCAACCAGATGCTGTAAAGATTTAACCAATTTTCAGCAGAGGATGGGGTCATAAGGAAGGGCAAAAAATGCTCTTCTAAAGTCCTTATGTTTAACTCTTTCACTAACATCTGGGTTTAGTAAGTTAACTGCTAGAAAATTTTTCTGAGATTGCTTATTGCTGAAAAAGTAATCAGGGCAAGGTGACAAACAATGTTATAAGCTCTTAATATTTTACCAAAATTGCTGAAGGGCAAAAGTCTTCTAGTGCTGGTGACAGAGTATCAGTCCTTTGTGGCAAATTGTTTTAGCAAGAAAATTCCATAACTTAATAAATGCTGAAGTTTGAAGATGAAGTGTTGCAATACGTATGAGCCTAGGCCATGTTTAGATATGTTAACTGTTGGGGGTTTTTGTCTCCCCCTCCCCCCCAATGGAACACTCGAGGTATTTTTATTTCTGGCTTAAGCTGGATCTAGACACTTGTGTCAAAACGAGAATTTTACTCCTGTAGTATTGATTTCTCTGTACATTGTAACCCCCTCTGCCTGCCTCTGCCCTGTAACTTCTTCCTGAACTACCCAGTTCAGCTGTGTCTCTTCCAGAGATCCAAGGTCTTGCTCCAACACAGCCCAGCTACATAACCTGGGCTCCGATGTCTGAGAAAATTGTGAAGTTATGAGAAAGAGCTGTGAGAAAGCCTGTAAGAAAAATAATAAAAAAAAAAAGGTAAAATTACAGGCAGAGGCAGAACTGTAGAGACAAGGATTGTTAGTACCTCAAAGAATTGAGAAGAAAAGAGCCAATGTGGAAGAGTATAAAAAACTAAAGTAAAGAAAATGGAGAGGCTGGTTGGAGGTCAGGAGATGTAGCTGTGAGCCAGTCAGGTCCTTGATGCCAGCAGAGGTGGTGGGGGGTGGCAGCTTGGCCGCATGGGGAATCTGCTCCAGGGAGCTCCAGAGGCTGACCCCTCTGCTCTGGGCTTGGGTCTGCCTAGCCAGCAAAAACCCTTTGAGTCTTTTATCAGGGTAGTGAGTAGCCTAGCAACTCTTAAACTTGCTGTCTTGCATGTGTGCTCATCAATAAATAATTGCTTTATACTTTTAAGCTGTGTATGTGCTGCCGGTGCAGTCTCTTTGCACATGCCCGAATAAACTTACACGAAAGAGGGTTGGCAACACACCCACCCACCCACTCACCCAACCACAAAGGTTATTCCAACAAGGTGTCTAGGTATTTAAAAAAAACACAAACAAAACCAAAACTCCAAAACACTTTTTCAGCACAGCATATCCTGTGCTTCCTTTTCTTTCCTTCCTCGGTGATGTACAGGTAGGACAACCTAAAAGAGAAGGAAGTGATTCAGGGTTGTTGAAATCCAGTTGCCTTCTCACTTCTTATTTATCTGCCTGTTAATTGATGTTAAGGATATGGTTCCAAAGATGAAGCATACCATTACTGATGATTCTCCAAGTATTTTGTGTTGTCTGCAATTTCTCTTGCTACTCTTTCAATAGCAATTGTAGAAGGAGTATGATTAATCAATATTTCCCCAGCAATTCAGGGTTGCATAAGGTGTGTGTGAGATGTATTTTGATATTTCAGATTATTTGTGTTTTGTATAATTTCTCAGTTTAAAATTATTTCAAGTTTTAATATCTGTTGATCCAACTTGATTTTGTATCCTGACCTTCAATATGAAAAGCTTAAATCCACTGTTTCAGCAGCTGCTCAGGAGAAGAGTTGACATTCTGTTTGGTTTATTTCCTTGTCTCTCATTTAATTTTGTTTTGCATTTTGATTTCGGGTTTTTTTTGCTGAAAATTCAGCTTAGCTAAGAAGAGACTTACAAAATATGTATCACTGGAAATCATATTTTCTGCTTTGAAATTTATATACCTCATATGTGAGTTCAATCCACCCTCATTATGTCTTTCGGATAATAGATTCTTTCATGTCCTTCTTCACCCAGCCCCTTTTCCTTTCTTTCTCTCTCTCTAATGTAATGTCCTCATTGAAATTAAACCCTATGCAGTAATAATCCTTTTCAAGACATCATTGCTAAAATGTACATGACATTTTAAAATATTAAATTCATTGAGAAAAATTAATCTAGTCAAAACAGGGAGATAATGACATCTTTCTAAAGACCACAGTCAATTTATAATGAACCAATATTTCATTTACAGCATGGTATGTTAAAATACTTGGTGAGCAGCACAAGGTGAATGCTCTGGACCCGATTGTTATTTTAAAAGGCTGAAATTAGTTTACCCCATTAATTTAACTAATATAAAGAATGGAAATGGGCAGATGGTTAGATGACTTCTAAGACACTATAAGAGAAATATTTTGTTTGGTCTATAAATTCAAGATTTTCTTAAAAGTACTGCTACTTGGTGCAGCTCAGAAAAAGAAAAAGCCAGGTGAAGAAAGAAAAACATAGAATAAAGGTTTCAAATAGATGTAGTTATAAAGCTACTGGTAAGTGATTGTGGCAGAGCCGTGAATGGAGAGAAGGGTACTGAACAAATGCGGTAAATGCCGTAAGGCAGTGGTACTCTTTCTCTTAAGTCCTATATTGAAGCTTCTTGGATTTCTGTAATTTTAAGCTAGTGCTGTGTTCATTGCAGGTGTAGGACATATTTAAAGGAGGATTTATGCTTGTGTTAGCAGAATTAACTCAGTGGCTGGATGCAAATCTATTCTACTCTGGACTTTAAAAAATGCAGCTTGTTGAATGGGTTGCAGATGAATATATAAAACTAAAAAGGACAATGAACAAAGAAAAATATCACATGCAAAGATGAAGGAGAAAATGAAAGATGAAGGGCTTTTCCTTGAGTTGAGTTAAAGGTGGTGGTGGTGGTGGAATCTGACAAAGAGGAAACATACTCGGAGCGAAGACAAGAAGCAAGCAACCTGACAGATAGACCTAAGGATACACAACAAAAAACCAAACAAACCCTGCTGGGAGGGTTGGACTTTCAAGTAGCCCTACCTTGTTTTACACTTCGGTCAGAAGCCAAGCTTCATTTATGTACAGCGTAGAAGTTTTAAAGGTGAGGTTTTCAGTAAGGGGCCTGAAGAGTTAATGTTTAAGACTTACTTTTTCAGTAAGAAATTATTGATCCTGTTTCACTTTTGTGGGTTATTTTTAATGAAGCACTACTGCCAGAAGCAATATATATGTATCTAAGCTTTCTGCTTCTCTTTTGAGAACATAATTGTTTAGAAGTGGTCATACAGACTCTGTTCCATATATTGTCTTCCTGCTTGCTTGCTTCGTTCATGTGACATCCATCTGGGAAGCTTCAAAGAGAGTCCTGAGCACAGTATGCCTATAGGAATAGGAAAATGCCTCGTAGATAATTAAGTCCTCATGCTAGAACTGATAAGCAACTTGAAATAAAATGACTGCAAGAAATTCATATAAAGGTTTATGAGTGTTTGTTTGTAGCTTACAAGCAACTCTTCATCTGTCTATGAAGTATTAGTAACTATAACAATGCACAGCTTAAAATGGTCTCAGACAGATCTGATAGTTTGATAGGCAAATTGGAGCAGCATAAACCTTTGTCCTGCTGTGATTTAGGAGGACTAAGAAAAAAGCACCTTAGACAATTACATTCTGAATTGTTCTACTTTCAACTTCTATTGGTTTCTACATTTTTATTCAATTGAGCAAGTGTCAGCTAAGCATTCTGTCAATGGGCTTACAACAGTGATTGATACAGTCTCCTTCACCAGAAGAAATTAATTGATTTTGAAAGATGAAGCGGTTAAAGTGATTTTTCCAGAGCACTGTAGTTGATGTGTGTGTTGGTGTGTTTATCTGGCTGGTTACAGCCAGACTTGGTAGTGTGATAGAGGGCCTCCTAGGTAATTAACTTGCTGCAGATTTCCTGTAAGTATACAAGCAGGTGATGGGAGATTCCCTCACCCATTTCTAAGAGGGTTTTACAAGGTGAAGTTAAGTGTGTGTGTGTGAAAGAGAGAGATTGAGATTCTCAGTGTTAATTTAGGAAAAAAATAAAATTGAGACTTCCTCATTGCAACAACCATGGCTTCATTGGATTAGACACACGGAGTAGGATGATATAGACACAGGTGTTAAGGTTGTAGCTTTATTTTTATAATGTAATTGACATGACTGTAATTGAGCATAGGTTGCATTTAGTACATGGATATAAGGTGACCACTCAAGATGGTGAGGATATTGT
>NW_008794665.1:1893050-1901930 GCF_000699145.1 Aptenodytes forsteri
TACCATCAAAAAAGGGGAAGTAATAAAAAAAAAAAAAAAAAAAAAAATCCTTTGGGGGGGAAAAAACAAGGAGATGCATTCAGCTGAATTTGAAGTGTTTTTCTCCTCCTTTCCAAGGTCATGGTCTGCCAGCTTGGGTTCTGTAATGGGTTTTCTTAGTTACGGCTCAAAAGCCATGAGCTTGTTTCTGGATCTGCTAATTGCAGGGGCTAATAACTAAAGCTCACCTGCTAGGTCTTTTGATAGTTTGCTAACTTTGTGACAGCAGAGGAACACCTGCTCTGGGCAGCTTCTGTTTTTTCCTGATGCTCTGGAGGGGTATGTGATTGGTCCTTGTCCATAAGGAAAGTACAGTCTTGCTGGTCTCTGCTGTATTACAGGACCATGTGCTTGTAATACGGATGACTCTGCTTCTGTTACGGCCTGCTAAGGCTGAACAAAGGAGCTGCTATTTACTTTTTGGCAATTTGCTAGCTCAGGTGAGTTCAGACTTCTGTATTCTTGTGCGCCTAGCATGCAATCATCTTTCTTATTGGGGCTCTGATGAGGGTGGCCATTAGTGAGTCATCTTCCTGCCTGGCCAAATCTTTCACTAATGGGAAATCTCCTTTTAAGAGTAAAAGTTTCCAGGCAGAATCTGGGCAGGGCCCTGAAACTGTTATTGTTACATGCAGCTATTTGAGACCGGGCACATAATTGCTGAGAGCATCACGCAAAGTACCGCTGCCACTGAGTAACAGCAGAGTCTGGACTGAATTCAGCACTTCCCAGCTGGCCATCGTCAAGAAATGGGATTACTAGAGTAACTATCTTAAGCAAAAATATCAGGATTTGTGTCTTTGCATTTTGCGTATATACAAAATAGTTGCATGAATACATTTGTTGTAGCTCGAAATGCGAGCTTTATTCTTAACTGCATAGTAACTGAGCTCGTATTAAAAGGTAAAATAAGCTTCAGTAGGAAGCCCTATATTAATGATCAACAACAGATTTTTACTGGAATGCTTAACTGCATCCCCTGTGCCAGTATTTGAAATTATTTGAGTTTGGATTACAGCATAATATAATTTGACACTGGTAGTTCTGTAGAAATTTTAAATATGTAAATGCATATGCATGAAAACCTGCTTAAGTGATTTTTCTATTCACTGCAATGTGATTTGGATGATCAGTCATTAATAATAGTAATAATAAAAAACCAAGAGCTTATGCCCTTCTTTAATTTTGGGGGATTGCGATAGCATCTGTGGGATTTTATCATGCATCTCTGAAATGAGTAGCAAAACTACTGTTGACTTCGGAGGCTACCCTGTTAGTATTTACAGCGTGCTTGCTGCTTCTGGGCTTCACAGATGGTACCTGCATTGGGCCTGGAAGGATCCTCTTTGACTTCATTTGGGCTTGGACAATGTCCCACCTTTGAAACTATTGGTTAATCCCAGTGGCTGGAGGTCACAAAAAAGGCAAAGAATTTATACAGTCAAGTACAAGATGGATTTGAACTCTAGGCTCATGTCCCTGAAATTGCTTCTTAACAGAACCTGCATGCATATATGGTGAACTTGAAAGCTGGGGCAGATGTGGAGGACTACCAGTTCTCCATTTATAAAGCTATCACTTGTATTTGGAGTGCCTTCTTAGTAGGTCAGTAAATCTTTGACAGAGAACATCTGTGCTTGTTTATACATTACTGAGCATTCAGATTCTCTGGTCCATGCTCCTCCACCCTCAGTGTTTTAAAGATACAAAGGCTTTGTGTGACTCAGAATACAGTGCTAGTCCCTACAGGGATCGTTAGAGGTATTGGATGAAAAATCAGTCAAAATAAAGTTGAAGGAAAAGGAATCGGTGCTAATGAATATGGGAGGAAGAAAATTATATAAACTATAAATTGTATAAAGTTAATTGACATTAAGTACTTGAAGCAGTATTCATGCATGCACCTTCTTTCTTGTATGGGAAGACATTCAATTTTCAATATATTGCGTGTGACGATTCATGGCAGGTATGTTATTTTGTACAGCAGGATTATATGATTCATTGAGCTATTTGCAAAGGACAGGATGAAATAATAAGAGGAAATAATGGGTGATTAATTGTCAGCTCAAATTCAGCCTCTGATCTTGATGTAATTTTCTGATTTGGACACATGGAAATTGTGAAACTTGCCCGCTTTCCTAGGGTGACAAAAGCAGCATTGCAGCTGGGCCTTTTGCATGTTTGCTGTAAGATGAAATTTGACTACTTTCACTACTTTCACATTTGTAAGTTGGAACAGCTTGTTGTACAGGTATTTTCCTTCCCATCAGGATTTAATCAAAGTCCTGGAAACTGATCCCCTCAGTGCAGTGTCAGCTAAATTGACTGGTCACCGTCGCGTTTGCATGCAGCCACTTGTAACGTGGGCATGTAATACAGGTTCCTTCCCCCAGTAACCATATCAGTTTACAGGTAATCTGTGGCAAGTAGGAAGAGGGCAGGATTGCACATCTGGAGATTAAATTGAACAACTGCATGGAAACATCTGTATTTACTGCAGTTGTGCAGACACTTCCCCCCCCCCCTTTTTTTTTTTTTTTTTTTTTTTTTTTGCTGGTTTGTTGCCTTTTTTTTTTTTTTTTTTTCAAGCTATTGTTAAGATGTTCTAGCATGGTTTGCAGCCTCTGTTACAAAACACAAAACACACCCCCCCCCCCCCCCCCCCCCCCCTTTTTTTTTTCAAGTGGGTGGCTATTGTTAAGATGTTCTAGCATGGCTTGCAGCCTCTGTTACAAAACACAGTTTCTCTTCAGGATTTGCTTTGTGAGGAACAGTAAGATGCGTAATAGTTTGGAAATCTAAGCCTGGAAAGAGCCAGAAGCTGTGAATGGCTCCTGTTGTAGGGCACAAGCTGCTGCAAAGGGGGGGATGTTTTGGAGGCAACGTTGGTTTAATTTGCAAATGGGCTGAGGAGGAATCGTAATATTGAGTATGATTAAATGAAATCAGTGTACAAAAAAATCCTACAAGCAAAGACCCACACACCCACCCCACCCCCCTCAAAAAAACCCCCAAAACCCAACACCAAAAAACCCCCAAACCCCTAACACCTTATATTGTCTATTTAGGGATGTTTTAAGTGCATTACACTGATGAAGCACTGAAGATGCTATTTCACATCAGGACTGTACAGATAGGTACTACTGAACTTGATAGGAGAGTAGCAAATGTCTCACGGGAGGCCTCTTCATCATCTTCACATCAGTACAGTGTAATGAAAACTAAACATCTGGGCTTAGGATGCCTAAGTCCTAGGATGCAATCTTAGCCTTTTTCTCACCTCTGGGAGAGCAGCTCTCTTCTCCATGGGTGTTTGGCCTCATTCTGAAAATTTTGCATTGCTCAGCCTGATTCCCTGTCACTGTTCAGAAAAACCTCCTCTCTGCTTTTCTCGTCTTTCTCATCTTTCCTTGACATTGCTTAGATCCTGAAGTATTTCTGAAGATCCAATTCCTGTTGAACTGAGAGCTTTTGAAGTAAGCACATGTATATTTAGAATTTACTGATGCTTCTTTGAAGAACTGTTCTTGCACTCTTTGAATAGCTCTAATGAGTTTCCTCAGTTTGATTTAGAAACATAACACAGCTCAATGTTATTGTAAAGACTCTAGGTATGTTTCATAATACATCTTATGGAAATGTTTGATGCTGCAAAAGAAAAAAGAGAATGTCTGGGCTTGGCGGTTTTATTTTGTTAGTGAACTGGCAGGCAAAGAACAAACCAAGAACAAAACCTGAAGCTACACCCTACCATTTGACATGATAAATATTGTTTAAAGATGTTTGACACCAACCAGATGCAATGCAGATAATAGGCTTAGTATAGGAAATCAGTTTTGATTTTACATGAGAATGACTCAGCACTTTATTAAAAAATGGGATCTATTGCTCAGTTAATGCAATGAATTAAATAAAATCACTTTCAGAAATTACCTCGGGAAGGGGAAACCTTGTCTCTGATGCTTTTTTTTCTTCTTAGATGTAAGTGAAGGGCTTGGAATTGAGCACAAAGGCATGGACACAATAAAGAAAACCTAACTGTCTTTCATCAATAGTTCTTGGGTAAATGTGTTAGGAAAGCTTTGGTGTGTTGTCCTTACCTTCTCGTTCCACTGTGCATTAGATCTCCAGATAGAGTAAAAGTCCTTAAAACACGCCAGTGGCAACAACGGCTACATGTCAGAACTGGGTACTGCAGTGCAAATCAAAAAGCATTGTTAACATCACTGGATTTATTCTGGGGTTATATTTAAAGAGGAGTGTTTTCTCCTGGAAAAAGTAACCGAAGTGATGTACCTCTCAGAAAATGCCTTTTAGGAACTTGGCATCCTTTAGTGAAGTCTCTGGCTTGGTGTTTGCACGTGAATAGACGTACTTCAGAAGTAATCTAAGAACTGGATGAGAAGAGAAAACTGACTGAGCTGTTGTTTAGTTCCTCTCTAGGCAATTTGGTTGCAAAATATGGTACCCAACACATTTTGAATAAGAGTATTTGTGCTTTGAGTATGGCCTGGGTGGTTCTCCTGTTTTCGACAACCTCTCTTCCATCTTCATCCAAATACTGTATTAGCAGAAAACACTGACTGTAGTTACAGAAATACTTCTGACTGACAGTGATCACGAAAATATTAATCAGTTTTCTTCAAAATCACACGGAACGTCTGCTGAATATCAACTATGGTTTTTAGAAGTACCATCCCTGAAAATCTCCATAGTCTGAGAATTTGATGGAAACAATTTATTTTCCTTATATTCAGCCCTGTGACATTTTTTCTTTTGGAAATGGAAGCGTGGTAGCTTTTTCTTGTTTTGTGGGATGGTGGGATTTAGATAAGTTTTGGTTCTTTTTTCCCCCTCTCTCTAGGTGGGGAAGAATAATTACAGCCAGGCAAATTAGGGGTAAATTTGTAGTTCACTAGCTAGTCTGTGGTTGTGCTCAGTGTAGATACTCTCAGTTCTTTACTCCATTGCAGAGAGATACTTTCTAATTACGGTAAGAATCCTTAGAAGAAAAAAGGCAGTTATGAGGAAATAGTGTGCTACGCACTAATGTCCTTGCCTATTTATATGCGAACTTATCCTATGTAGAGAAGCCCCAAAAGTATTACCTACAATATAAATTCATGAGTTTTTTTACCTGAGAAGTAATACGTGAGAATCAAATAACTTACAATTTGTGTTATCAGTGATTTGTCCAATTCTGTCTTAGTGTTTTCTGCATTAATTTTGTTTCTTTGCTTGATTGTTAAACTTGTTTTGTTGTTCTGGAGAAATTATTCGGGGGGAGTATAAGATGTGTTGATGCCATCTGTTTAATATTGAATTTTTATCTACAGAAGTAATGGATTGGGAGAACAGAGCTAATGGATTGGGAGAACTAAACCCCACTTCAGAATATAAGAAAATAGGTAATTGTAAATATCTCTTCCTCCAGGTGGATTTGGAGGCATTTGCCTTCATACTTTCATTACTATGCTTACAGGAGACTTCCCCATCCCCCCCGCCCCGAAGTGCTCAGCATCTGCAACTCCAAGGTGATGGGTGATGAGTACACTTATACATTGAACCAGAGCAGTTATCTGATAATGCTAGGGTCTGACCCTTACAAGTTTTCTCTACTGAAAAAACATTCACCAGGAATTTGAGATCAGTCTCATAGTGCCTAAATAAGATCTTTAACTCTGCATGGTTACCTCTGTGGTTGTATGCATTCTCAGACCTATTTGTGAGTAACAGTGATTGCTTTAAGGCAAGGAAAATGTTTTGTGCTCTGTGTGGGAAAGACACTAAGTGTGTAAGTGTGTTCCCAGTTAAGCATGCAATTGCTAGTTCTAGCTGGGAACTGAGGTGCATAATGTCTGGAAAATTGCTGTTCATTCAGTGTCTGTGTCAGATCATCAGTTATGCACCTGCAAAAATGTCTCGCTTCTAGCTTTGTTGAGTAAGTTTCCCATGATCATTCCCAAAACATGTACCAAAGTGGAGCTGCTCCTTTTCCTGAGGATAGGATCTTGGTAGTTTTTACTGCTTTTTTAAAATTATTTTTTATTTTTTTAACTTTGTCATGTATTTAATGTGTTTTTCTAGTAAACAAAAGCAAAAATTGCCTTGTGCTTTTGAGCCAGTTAAGTGTTCATGACAGTAAAAGAAGCTCCCATTTGGGAGCAGGGACATTTAGAAATTGTCGATTTCATTTTCTGTCTTAAAATTATTTGTTGAGTGATGGTGGAGGAAAAAAAGCCACACACAAAAAAGCCATTGAAGGACAAACAAGACACGGTTGCAGTAAAGCAAATAAAGCTGCTTAGCTCACATCTACCAAATGCCATAGGGAGTAGCTGCTAGTGAACTGTACAATTTATTCAGCTATAAATACTCTGAAGGGGTTTGTCTTGAGTGTTTTGTTCATCTGGAGAAATATGTTCCAAGAAAAAATAATCCGAAAATTCAGAAACCTGCACCAGTGTCTGTGAGTTCACGTTTGTATAAAGCTAACTTGCAAGCAAGAACAAAGATAAATGCAAGTAAATGGTGCATTTCATAGTGCAGGAGTTACTGAGGAAAAAAAATCTGAAGACTTAGGCATTAGCTAACACCTGGGAGATGTTGCAAACCTAGATACATCACAGATTCAAAAAAGATTAATAATTTGCTTACATTTTATCAATGCAGTTGCTACTGAGTGCTATGAGAAGGGTGGTGTTGGGGCAGCTCTGGAGAAGAGCAAGGAGAAAGCAAGAACAAGGGAAAGTGGATGAAGTGAAGGATAAGAGAGATGGAGGTCTGAGGGGAGAGGGGCATCCAGCCAAGGTAGGAATGAAAGGATAGGGGCCTCATGGAAAGGGAAAACCTGGCCCTGTAGGCTTGGTTATGGAGTGGTGGTGGTGGTGAGAAACAGAGGATGACATTGGTGGAGGAAAACTGGAAGTCACAGAGGCGAATTTAGGATGTTAATCACAGAATCATTTAGGTTGGAAAAGACCCTTAAGATCGAGTCCAACCATAAACCTAACACTGCCAAGTCCACCACTAAACCATGTCCCTCAGCACCACATCTACACGCCTTTTAAATACCTCCAGGGATGGTGACTCAACCACTTCCCTGGGCAGCCTGTTGCAAAGATTGACAACCCTTTCAAGTGAAGAAATTTTTCCTGATACCCAATCTAAACCTCCCCTGGTGCAACTTGAGGCCGTTTCCTCTTGTCCTATCGCTTGATACTTGGGAAAAGAAACCGACACCCACCTCGCTACAACCTCCTGTCAGGTAGTTGTAGAGAGCGATAAGGTCTCCCCTCAGCCTCCCTCACCATTAGTGTTTAACATGTGGCTAAACCATCTTTGGGAGGATATTTTGCTTTCTATTTTAGCGTTGTTATTATTACTGAGACTTCTGAAGCCTCGGGGAGGGGGGGAAGAGATGGCAGGAAAAATCAGGCCGTTTAGATCCAGAGTGTGGCTAGCGTGCTGAGCTCAGGGTACCGCACAGCAGGACCCAGCAGGCACTGTGTAAAGGGGCAAATAGTCTTTTCACTTCCAGGCAGAGGATGTGCTGGGGAACTGTTATCTACACATCATCGCTTGCCCTTCAGAGAAAGGGCAAAACCTACTCTGCGGGTATGGTGTCTGGATAGGGCTCTAAGCAGGCTTGATCGCAGCAGGGGGAGGCATGTCAGTGCTTTCTTCATATTATGGTTGAAGCAGATTGCCCTGAATTATTCCACCCTGATTATGTGCATCTCACGTTCAGACACACCTGAGGCTTGCAGCACTCCTCCCTGCCCATATCCTCTTAGTATGTAAAACCTAGGCTAGCAGCTCTCCAATGCAGATGGTCTTTATCTGTCAAATGTGGTCACGCCCCAGAGGCTCAGTCTTTCTGCTTCATGCTAGCATCCAAAGGGTAGGAATTCTCTACTTTTGATGTCTGATGGTCTACTTGGAAAAATTCAGACGTATGGAACCATCTTGGATTGCTCCCAGAATAATAGACTCATCATTATTCCAGGTTTATGGAGCTTCTTTCCTGACTGTTTGCAATGAATTGCAATACAGTATTTTGGATACAATTCTTGGCTGTTTTCTTAATTGCGGAGGTTCTGCCTGGCCACTGATAGAAGCTGTGGCCGGCTTGACACCAAACCATAGGCCAGCCTTTTCTCCTGGCGTTGACACCAGTGAAGTTCTGTAGCACCTGAGCGTGGCCTTATGTGCCAGGCTCCGTGAAACTGCATTTATTCCTCTTCATATCAAGTTACCATGTTATAGAATTCCTGCAAGGTGACGTAACTCCTCAGATGCTTTGACTGATGTTGGTACTCTTGGACAAAGAATTAATGAAAAGTGGAAAAGGGAAAGTAACAGTCATTAACCATGCAGTGATAGTTTGAGAAATGTAACACCTGTGGGACTGGCCATCTCTATATCTTTTCAACCATGAGCCTTTTCTTTTGTGAACCAATTTGTAAGTCGGTATTTTAGACCCGGAAGCACTTGCAGACATTTTGAAAGAGCTTTTCTGAAAAGGATAAAACATCTCTGCCCTGTCTGTCTTAGACAAGTGAGCTTTTATCACATTGAAGGCCAACCCCTGCCCACCACACGTGCTTACTAGTTCAGTTGACCTTGGCTCTCTAAACAGAAAGCGCTGTGATCAGATCTCTTGATTTGTGGACAGGTTGTCCTGGTTTCGGCAGGGATAGAGTTAATTTCCTTCCTAGTAGCTGGAACAGTGCTGCGTTTTGGATTTAGGACAAGAACAATGTTGATAACCACTGATGTTTTAGTTGTTGCTAAGCAGTGCTTACACTAGTCAAGGACTTTTCAGCTTCCCATGCTCTT
>NW_008794665.1:1902284-1903397 GCF_000699145.1 Aptenodytes forsteri
GAGGGGGGAGGAGTGAGCGAGTGGCTGTGTGGTACTCAGTTGCCGACTGAGGTTAAACCACAACACAGGTACAAAAATTAACAAAAGATTCTATAGGAAATCACTTATGACTGTTTTTCTCAGTTTAACTGCCAGTGGATTAATTTCCTTGCCTTGCCTTTCTGGAATAGATGGGAACAATCCTAACCAAAACTCTTGTCAGGTTAACATCAATAAATCAAATTTCCTCCTTCCCCACCAAGACAGTAGCGATGTTCTCCTTTCTGCAGAGTCATTAGACAGAAAAGGAATTTTCATCCCTCTCCTGTCTATGAAAAAGAGAGGTAGGGGAAACACAGATGTTCTGCAGTAGCTGCAGAAGCTGCACACCAATTACATTTCTTTAAGTAATCAGCGGAGAACAAATTTATCCTTCTTAAATGGAGGCCCATATGGTCATTGATTGCAGCCATACTGTACAGGCTGCTGTTCTGGGGGGGTAAAGAAGGCTGGAGGGAATAAATGTATTTGGCAATATTAAACCTTTTATTGTAGGAGCAGGAAAGCATTTGTGATCGCTGTCAGGGTTTACTGCAACAAACTGAAACATTCAGGTAGAATGATCTGTGACCTAACGGTTGTATGGATCTCTCATCAACTAATACAGATGCTCTTTGCAAGTTTAGGGTCAGCACATATTTAGGTATTCATAAAATCATAGAATGGTTTGGTTTGGAAGGGACCTTAAAGATCATCTAGTTCCAACACCCCTGCCATGGGCAGGGACACCTTCCACTAGACCGGGTTGCTCAAAGCCCCATCCAGCCTGGCCTTGAACACTTCCAGGGATGGAGCATCCACAGCTTCTCTGGGCAACCTGTTCCAGTGCCTCACCACCCTCATAGTGAAGAATTTCTTCCTTATATCTAATCTAAATCTGCCCTCTTTCAGTTTAAAGCCATTACCCCTTGTCCTATCACTACATGCCCTTGTAACAAGTCCCTCTCCAGCTCTCCTGCAGGCCCCCCTTCAGGTACTGGAAGGCTGCAATAAGGTCTCCCTGGAGCCTTCTCTTCTCCAGGCTGAACAACCCCAACTCTCTCAGCCTGTCTTCATAGGAGAGGTGCTCCAGCC
>NW_008794665.1:1904180-1919523 GCF_000699145.1 Aptenodytes forsteri
TCAGGTACTGGAAGGCTGCAATAAGGTCTCCCTGGAGCCTTCTCTTCTCCAGGCTGAACCCAGCCCCAACTCTCAGCCTGTCTTCATAGGAGAGGTGCTCCAGCCTTCTGATCATCTTCATGGCCCTCCCCTGGACTCGCTTCAACAGGCCCATGTCCTTCTTATGTTGGAGGCCCCAGAGCTGAACGCAATATGTTATATTGCTGTATTAGGACGCTGCTGAGTCACAGAGGCATTATTTCCTTCCTTGTTGTTAAACCTTCTTCCAGGCAGTGATGGCTTGAAATTATATATGAAAGCTGAAGGACATGGCTTAGATAAATATGTATCCTGGAAATAGCATGCGTGCTTCAAATATTTTTAATAATGTGAAAAATTTCTTTGCTGTGTGGATTGGTGTACTTGTAAGAAAATATACTGTATCTTCACTTTGTAAAATGCTGCATGTTATTCAGAGATACTGCGTGTAGTTTGAGAAATTAAGTAGTTCTAGAAAAGCCAAGGATTTTGAGGAAAAAAGAAACTGTTTCAGGAAATACTTCAAGATGTAGAGGAACATGTGGTGGACTTGTGGCTCTAAGTACTACTAAGAAATGCCTCTCATTAAAGCTGTTCACATGTGAGGATTACAGAATGATGAATAATATTAGGGAAATTTTAAATACGTTTTTGCAAAACTGAAGATTTCTGGAATAGCACAAAATATCTTGATGTTTACTTGCTCATTAGAGTATCTGTCATAACAAATGTAACTGTTACTTGCCTGTATTTGTGGGAGCATGAAAAGAATTTTGCAGTATGTTTTTAATCAATTATGTTTCTATTCCATATGTCAGTAACATCTATATGTTCATAATTTATGCTAATTCAGGTGTTTCAGGACAAAGCTGATCTTTGTAGTTATAAACATCTTGGAATTTATTAACAGATATGACTGTCATAAAGCACTATTTGACTGGAATTTATTAAACTATTAACAAATGTTTAATACCTCAGAGGGGACTGCCAAAGGTGAATGCTATTATCTAACCATGTCTAGACTACTTGTCAGACTAGCAGAAGAATTGGCAAGTCTGCTATTTTTAGTTAGGATTAAAATAAGTGACTTGAACTAGAAAGTGAAGTTTGTGATATCCAAAAATATCAGGTAATCAGCATATGTTTTATCTTTGATTATGATCCCTTTTTATCATACTTACAATGTATAGGAGTTGTATGAGTTTAATACTCACAGTACTTTAATGAGAGATGCTGTGAGAATGATAGTGTATTACCACTGAGCAGTACTGAGTATTTCAACTATTTGTATGTATTTAATGTTAGTTCTTTGAACCTATTCTTTATTTTAGATTGGAAAAAACCATAAGAAAATAGTAAAATTTCTGAAATGTCCTTTTCTGAGTGACTATGATCAAGTCCCAAAGTTTGCTGAAGTCATTATGAGTGTCTCCTTTGATTCCTGTGACCTTTGGATCAGGTTGTAAGCACTTCATGTTTTCCTGTAATTTCTCTCTTCTTTCTTTGACATAGTGACATACTTGGGACGTATCCTGAAGTGCTCTGGGAACTGAATTGTTTTGCTTCTGAAAAATTTATCTTTACTGGAGATGTCCTTGGACTCTCATTCTTTGCTTTGAAAAAGTATTTAAGCATCAGGGCATTACCCACCTCCAACAGACATGCGTTACTAAAGTAGTTGATCTCAGTGAGGTTTTGGGTGTTAAACATTTGCTATCTGTATGAAAACTATCATTTTTTCATTATATTGACCAAAAAGAAAAAAAATATTTTAAGCCATTAAAACTGGCTGATGATTTCTTACACTGAAGTGAATCACAGTGTTCAAAATTCAATTATAAAAAAGGAAAAAGTCCTATTTCCCCAAATGCTTTCTTTGTGCAAACAGCAGTATTACTCATAAGTAGTGTTCACTCCAGGCTTACTACTTGGAATATCAGGAAAAGTTGAGTATATCTCTGTACCCAGCAAGGCATCATGTTTACTGAAATTCTGTGCTATTTAGCACACAACCCACAATAGAGAGATTGTGGGTTCACTGCATATTTCTCTACCAGAAAGTATATTTCTCTCACAGTTGGGCCCAATTGAATTGTACTCTTTTATAGGACTTCAGGGAACGCTGTGTGGGGTTATTAGAATCATATTTGGTTTAGACCTAGATTCTGTCTTTAGATCTGTACATTGGGTTCCACTGAGGTTTTTATGTGTCCGCTGATAATAATAGAAAATCTTTACATGATACTACAGCTTCAAGTGGATTAGGATGTGATTACCTAAGAGACTGCTTCTTTTGCACGGCCATGTTTCTACAGCTGTTAACAGCAAACTCACCCAAGATGAGTTTGGTGCATGGGAAAGAGGAGTCAGGAACGCATCAGCTCCCTGCAGCTTCTGCCTTCCTGGATGGTTTGCAATACCAGCATTTGCTGGTGCCTGCCTTCTTACCATCTGTGTATGTAACTCTCATACTTTCTTCTTGTGGCATCCAGATTTGGGATTGGCATCTGGAGTGGGTGATCTAGTCTCTAATTAAAATAAGAACAATACAAACTGCTAAGACAACCCTGCAGCCCATTTCTCCCTTCAGCTTTGAAAAATCTAGTACGTTTTTTGTTTTGGTATTTTTAGGAGGAGTGTGTCTGTCACTGTTGTTCTGTGCATCCAAGGAGTAAGCTTCAAAACCTCTGGAGGAAAAGACACAGTTATTAAAATGTAAATAAGAAGTTAGTATCTACCAAGTTTTGGTAGCATCTACCAAGTTCTGCTTAGCATCCTTTAATACTTTGAGGCATGTGTAAATACAGTATTATTCATTGTCATTGTACACCTTCCTACTGGAGCAGTGATTAATTTGTCCACATGCATTTGCCTGCTGCGTTGATTGAATTCAGACATTGCATTCAAATACGAGGTGTGCTTAGGAACTACAAAACATAGGCTTTGGCTGCTTGTTTCCGACCATGGCATCTGGGTGATTGGCTCTGTCCTCCTCTCTGACCTCTTGTCCAGCTCCGCTGCTCAGAACTGTAGCAGCTGTGAAACTGTCCATAGGGGCTAGCGAAGGGTTAGATGGCTGCTGGGTAATTATGCAGATGTGACTGTCAGGAATTTAGCTCCCTGTTTGATGTCTGGGAACATAGAGCAAACAGCATTCTGATTTTTTTTTTTTCACAGTCTCTCTACAGACCATGCACTTGTAATGGTTTTAAAAGACTGCCTATAGGTATTTTCTTGGAACATAAAAATAAGCCCTCATACTCTGACCCCTGAGCCAGTATGTCCTAGTGCTGCTGTCACTTACACTTTATATTTGTGGGTCAGTGACGTATGGGGGGTTACACTTCAGAACTATTGGGTGCTTTTTTGTTAGTTAAAAAAAAAAAGGGGGAGGGTGGTTTTCTTCCAGATAAAAGTATTATATTTATTTTCTTATTCTTGGGACAGTGACAAATTAATCCAAACCAGTAAGATGGTATTTCATATTATTAACAGACCTGGGTCTGCACCAAACCTCAGAGCATAGAAGTAGTCCATAACCAGATGGGACTTCGCCTGTCTCTTTCTCTATCACTTTTATAGCAGGGTTTGCAACCCCTAACTGGTTGTCACCAGGGCCCGCACATCAAGATTTGACTCCTTTCTACTCTGGTACTGATGGGTGCTGAGTGCTTGCCCTCTGCCAGGCCCTGCAGCTCATGCTCTTCTCCCATTGAGATCTGGAGGCTTCTGCGCAAGGAGAAGAGGTTTTCGAAATAAAACTCCTGCAGAGCTTGTAGGTGCAGCACAGGCGTAAGTCCCTCAATGGTACAGTCCTTGCCGTCTGGGATTTTAAGCTCAGAAATGTTAGGGGATGAATTGAGGTCTTCCTTAATGAAATATTTGAGAAGCCTTGGGCAAAACTTGGATCATGTAATGGGCTTGTAATCAGGATAACTTTGGTGGCGTGGTGTTTTGTAATGACTGCTCTATCCAGTGCTAACAGCCAGCTTTAGTAGTTACACCTCATGCCTCAGTGCCAGTTTACTTTGGTGGCATGTGACGTTAAAGAATGAGTATTACTTGATGTCGGATGCATCCTTGTGTTGAGTTCCTTACAAATAACTTAAGCCAGCTATTGATACCCCTACAATGAGTTACACCTCACTTACAGTTAGACCCACTGCTATGTATTTACACTGCAAATTACAGGGTGACAGCTGAGCTATTCGATCTGACACAAAACCAGTTAGCTTGAGTACCAGTAGTAGCATAGCTGTATCAGCTCCAGAACCTGCAGCAGCCTGAAATGCTACCAAGTGTAGGAGAAGAGGTATCAAAATCCTGCTGTGCGTGGCAGAGCCACTGCAGGAGGGAACCCACAGGAGAAGTTGCTCTGTGTTTATTGTGACACGTGAACGTTTACAGGAGAAGTGGTGAGTGTGTTGGTCCTCATCAAAAAGTTTCTGTTTAAAAGTAAAACAACAATAAAATTTGGCATGCTGTCAGAACCTGATTTTATGATGGCAATATTATAATAATGTTGACTTTTAATTAAATGAAGTTGACATATTTTAAGTCTGCAGATTAACCATCTGTTGCTGCATTAATGAATATCCTTCATGGCATCAGATCAGGACCCATGTTTTGTTATGTTTTGCTTTTTTTTTTTTTAATTCCCCCAGATAGCTTTCTGAAACATATAATTGTTGATTAAAGCATGAAATATTTGCCAGAATCAATTTGGATTAGGCATTTACCCACTGCTGGGAAATGAACTTTGTGCACAGGATTATATTTTCTGTATTTCTGCACTCCTTCTAGGTTAAAATGTTTCTGAGCAAGAATTTCTGGTAGTCGTCTTTACTACTTCTCCATGCCAAATACCATCCTTTGAACAAGGCCGCCTGATTTATGGTTTGTGAGAAGTCTCTGTTAACATACATATCTTTTGCATAGGCAATTAAACTTAGAAGTTCTTCTGGTTTTCTTTATGAAGGTGGGATGTTTCAAATGACTGTTAACTTAGGCAAAATATCTTCATGTCAATATACAATGTTTTGTATATTGAAATTTTTATCTTCAGCACCAGATGTATTGTGCATAAAACAAATATTGTTTCGTAAAAATGACTCCTGCAACCAACAGCTAAACAATATGCTTAGTTCCATAATGGCAAAGAAAGTAGCTGTAAAGAAGATGTTATGCCATAATTTGCAGCTGCACTTTGCTTTGCTTTAGGTATTTATACTGCTCATTACTGATAGGAATTTTCTGTTTATAAAATGAATTAATTTTACTATAGCTTAATGTAGATGAGCATTGTTTGTCCTCTATTGTTTTTCTATAGGGAGTTGTTTGGATATTGGATGTGCTTCCTGACTTACTTTCAGCATGTCATTTTTTTGTAGATTCTTACTGGTTTTGTTTTCTACTCAGACCCTTTTGTGAACACCAATTAAGATGTCTTCCTTTCTTTGAATGCCAGAGATCTAACATTCAGTTTTGCTTCTCTTGAGAGGGAGCTTAAAATAATGGCAATGGTCAAGCTGGTTTTCATGGAGAACTTTACTCTTACTGGTGACTGTGGAGATGGGAAGGGACAAGTCTTCTGTGAACAGTAGGTGAAGCACAAGTGGCCTCTGATATCAGACTCCTAATGTTGGTCCCATTCAGAAAGTAGACCATGTTGAGCACAGCTGGAAAGAACAGGTCTGGTACTTGATTTTGCAGTGTATCTTTTCCAGCCCTATGTTACGGATCTTCGTCCTTGTGTTATCCTCAAACCAAATGGTTTGGCTAATGAGAGTTGGGTTTTTTCTTTTTTTTTTTTTTTCTCCTAACTTAAGGAAGTATGGTAGCTGACAGAAGCATGTGAATAGCTTGATACACATCATGAATTGTTTTTTTCACAAAGGGTGTAAGAAAGGCCCAGACACTCGAGGTTGATTAACAAGTTTATTGCGTAAAGAATGGAAGTAGTAGAAAAGGTGATAGCAATAACAGAAAAGGTGTTAGCAGTCTTATGTCTCTTCTGATGTTAAGAGAAGTAGTGGGCAAAGTGATAGCAGGCTTAAGTCCCTTCTGATGATGGGAACCTTGGCTATCGCAACACCAGATGAACCCCTTCAAGTTGATCACGCTACGCAGATTCCGTCCATAATGAGGTTTGTTGGCATTGTGGTCTTTGGAGGTTTCATAGCATTTTCTTAAAAGTAAACAAACATATTCATCATTTCTGCTGTCGCGTAAAGGAATGTTACATGTAGGTATGCTGCTTAATCTAAAGGTAAGACAAGGTATGTAGATTGTGTCATGCACATGGTCTAGGTGGGAACCACATACAGCCTCCTCCATTACAAATTCATCATCTAAGTTTGTCCAGCAGCCACCGAGGTGTGCTGAGAGCAGCGCATTCCTATGTGTCTCCATAGGAACAGGTTAAAGGCAGTCATGGTATATGCTCAGGTTATATAGTGGTTCCTCATGCTAACATATGGGTCTCTACAAGCAAAGCCTGTGGTTATACTCTCCCTAGGTTCTGCCTGAAATCACTGTCTCCTCATTACATCATCTTCTGCAGTGGCCTGCTACAAATTCTTAGCTGGTTTGTGAAATTGCCAGATATAGCTAAGGTGCCCTGGAGCAGCCATTTGCGTGGCATGGTGTTTGCCAATAAAAACCTCATGGTGTGGTCCAGGCGTTCCCCTTGCTGCATGAAGAAACTGAGCGATGAGCAGCTTTGACAGACGTCCTGTTTTATTGAAGCCACCTTCTCTGCAGCAAGGGTCACAAGTCCGGCTCTAGGATGAGGGACAGAAGGAGGAAGAGCTCTGTGCCTGAAGTCCGCAGGGGGAAGGCCTGACGTGCTGATCATTTAAAATCCTTAAGTCAGATGCTGTCTGAGTCAAGATGGATACCTGGCAAAGTAATGGGGAAGTAATCATCTTCTGCAGTGGCCTGCTACAAATTCTTAGCTGGTTTGTGAAATTGCCAGATATAGCTAAGGTGCCCTGGAGCAGCCATTTGCGTGGCATGGTGTTTGCCAATAAAAACCTCATGGTGTGGTCCAGGCGTTCCCCTTGCTGCATGAAGAAACTGAGCGATGAGCAGCTTTGACAGACGTCCTGTTTTATTGAAGCCACCTTCTCTGCAGCAAGGGTCACAGTCCGGCTCCTAGGATGAGGGACAGAAGGAGGAAGAGCTCTGTGCCTGAAGTCCGCAGGGAGAAGGCCTGACGTGCTGATCATTTAAAATCCTTAAGTCAGATGCTGTCTGAGTCAAGATGGATACCTGGCAAAGTAATGGGGAAGTAAAGGCAACCCTGTCTAGGGCTTTAAAGTCAACAGTGCTGTTTTAATATTAATTTTCCATTTTAAAAAGCAGCCTTTGAAAACATCTTCTATGTATCTGCAGGGATATAGCGTGGTATCTCCCATTAATTTGATTAATTCCATATTTAATAATGCTCTACAGCAAACAGAACTCACCAGTTAACTGCTGGATTTATTCTAACATTTGAAGGAAAAAGAACCCTCTTGAGTGTATAAGAAACCTATTAGAGTTTTGGGTTTTTTTTAAGAATGGGAAAAAAGCTTTGCACTTCTGTTAGTATAAACATTGTTAGGCTTTGATATACACATTTTTCACGCCTAATAACTCATTGATATCATTCATCAGTATAATTTGAATCATTGTTATCCTGAAGGGAATTGCCTGATTGAAAATATTTATCTCTCAAGAAGATGAAAGAATGCCAACGTATAAAAGATTAGCAAGTCAAATTTTCTAAATTCAATGCAAAACCAGAAAGTAAAAGGTTTTCTTTCCCTCTTGCAGCAGCAGAGTGTGAGGAGCTAGCCTCCCCCTCGCTGTATTTTCCCTGCATTGGAAGGAAGAAGGTTAAGCTGCTTGGTGAGCACTTCTAGTTTTGAGATCTTCCTGGTAAACAAGCTGTCAATACTGATCAATCCAAATGCCACTTCAGCTGTGAAAGGGCTTGTGCCTCAGCTACTATTAATGACTTGTGATAGAAATTAAGTTCATATTCTTATAGGTTTTCCTTCTCATTGTTACCACCTGCTCAGACACATTACGGCAATTCCTCTGGAAGCCAAGACTTCACCCTGTGTCTGTCTGTCACTCTCTCAAATTCTCTCCCTTCAGCTTTTGAATATCAGTTCATTTAAATAGACTGCCAGCTGTACAAGAGAGCTGGCCTGTAGCAGCTGTCTCTCTGGAGGCAGTTTAACCCAGCCTGGTGCTGTGTGGTTTGACAACCTGAAGCTGCGGGAAAGATCTGTGAAAATTAATGGGGCTTCCACCAAGAAGGCAAGGTCAGACTTCAGAGCCCTGGTCCTTTGGTGATGGGCTCTGCAGCTAGCTGAGGTTCAGCAGCTGTTGCGGGTAGTGGCACAAGCGAGCACAGCTCTGTCCAAGCCGTACTGGTCGCACTGTGTTGCAAGTGCCAAGGTGATGGTAGACTAAAGCAACCTGTGGAGGCAAAGCAATGGAGTTGCCAGGGAAACATGATTTCTTGAATCTGAATGAACATAGAATATGAAATAGCAACATAAATACTGTTATGCTTCATTTCCTGAGGATGCAAACTCAAAATAAATAAATAAAGTTCTCAAGCTTTATTGTTTCTATCTGCTCTGGAAATTCTGTTAATTTTTAGCATGATGAGATCTTCTTGTCGACAGAGCTTATATTCATGTGTTGTGTAGTTTCTGTGTGCAAACATGGGAGCCTAGAGAGCAGAGCACACAGGTTTGTGGTTAAAATCATAGAGTTATTTAGGTTGGAAAAGACCTTTAAGTCCAGCCGTAAACCTGACACTGCCAAGTCCACCACTAAACCACGTCCCTAAGCACCTCATCTACACGTCTTTTAAATACCTCCAGGGATGGGGACTCAACCACTTCCCTGGGCAGCCTGTTCCAATGTTTCACCACTCTTTCAGTAAAGAAATTTTTCCTCATGTCCAATCTAAACCTCCCCTGCCGCAACTTGAGGCCATTTCCTCTCGTCCTATCACTTGTTACTTGGGAGAAGAGACCAACACCCACCTTGCTACAACCTCCTTTCAGATAGTTGTAGAGAGCGATGAGGTCTCCCCTCAGCCTCCTTTTCTGCAGGCTAAACAACCCCAGTTCCCTCAGCCGCTCCTCATAAGACTTGTTCTCCAGACCCCTCACCAGCTTCGTTGCCCTTCTCTGGACACACTCCAGCACCTCAATGTCCTTCTTGTAGTGAGGGGCCCAAAACTGAACACAGTATTCGAGGTGCGGCCTCACCAGTGCCGAGTACAGGGGCACGATCACTTCCCTCCTCCTGCTGGCTACACTATTTGTGATACAGGCCAGGATGCCATTGGCCTTCTTGGCCGCCTGGGCACACTGCCGGCTCATGTTCAGCCGGCTGTCGACCAACACCCCCAGGTCCTTTTCCGCCAGGCAGCTTTCCAGCCACTCTTCCCCAAGCCTGTAGCGTTGCATGGGGCTGTTGTGGCCCAAGTGCAGGACCCGGCACTTGGCCTTGTTGAATCTCATACAGTTGGCCTCGGCCCATCGATCCAGCCTGTCCAGATCCCTCTGTAGAGCCTTCCTACCCTTAGGCAGATCAACACTCTCACCCAGAAGTCTGTGAGGACACCAAAATGGCTATGTTAAGACTCCACATAGAGCACATTTTTTGGTTACTTTCTTTTTAGCTTGTGCTGGTTAGTAATGAGTTAGTGATTTATGGTTTGGTGGAGAGAGTGTATTGGAAGGTGATATTTTGTAGTGAAAATTCACTGGCTGGAAATAATGTTTTGGTAAATGAACATGACAACGAGAGTTGATCCAGAAAGGTTACAATAAAATATGTCTAAGAAGTATCTAGCACTATGGAGGTGTGCCGGTTTGGCATTATATTGCATTTAAAGTATACAACATTGCTGCATCCTTGTGAACCTAAAGTAATCTGTTCTTGTGTGTGACTTTAAGTGTGGGGTTCTCTTTTGCTTTAACAAAAAACTTCCAAGGTTGAACTGCAGACTTCTAGTCTTCTGGTCAGAAAGCAAAACACGTTAGGGGGGAAATAGTATGAAGTGCTGGAGAATTTGGGGGACATAGCTGGATGCAAACTCTGCTCATACGCTCATATTCTCTACTTGTCTGAGCTTGTTTTGCCCAGCAGCTCCCTTTCCCAGTGACTGGAGCAAGAGAAAAAAGTGGTAGGAATGTGCTAGCATGGTGTGAAGCCTCAGCAAATAACCTCTGCCCTGAGAAGGGCGGTTTTGATCTGGGAAAGAACTGTGACTTAAAGAAGGGCTATAGTACATGCAAAGACAATTATCATTTGATTGCGTGCATGTCTGGCCTCAATTTCTTGTATGCCCCCATTTATCTTCATAGGATGGGAGCCCAGCATAAAAAGAAATAATGTCATGGGAAGTTGTTGCTGTAAGATTTTGACAGCCAGAAGGAATTTAGATAAATCCTTCATGTAGCCAGGCAGAAATACTTAAAGGTGATACAGAACTACATTTCCAAATGGGGAAAGCTATGAGGAAAGCTCAGGTTCTTATTTTAAAATGTGGGATTGGAATAGAATTTGAAATTCTAAGTAAATGAAGACAAGCTAGCACTAGAGGAGGTACTGCTGTAGCAACACTCTACTACACTAAAGCTAATGTATGTGGATGTACTGACTCAGGTAGTTTTGCCTTGTTCTCATTGATGCAACATAGACATGCATGAAGTGGATCAAAGTCTACTGTCACAAACATGAACATTAAGCTAAAACTAAGTATATTTAACTTAAAGAAAAAAAAAAAAGAATTTACTCCAGGACTAAACTGTGGTAAATAAAGGAGATCAGGCACTGTATTATGAAAGCTTATGGCACAGGCAGCTAGGGTGGATAGATGAGCACAGCACTTCCATGTGTCTCTCTCTGTAAGGAGCATAAACAAGAATTTGAAATGCTGCAGATGGAATCATGAAGCTGGGGATCTGTTGCCACTTTCGCTGTTAAGTGTGTGTAAATCTGAGGAGGACTTGTTGCCAGTACATCCATCATTCCATTTTCCTCCAGAGATAATTGTCTTAAAATAGCTGATACTACAGTACAGTCCTTGGTTTTTATTTTTTTAATTATTATTATTCAGTTTGAATGGGAAATGAATCAAAGCATGCAGTTCTTGCCCTTTAATAAAAAAGGCTATCTCTAAGGCCAGCTTTCTTCTTCTACATGGCTTTTGGTCTCTAGGTGTGTAGAGAGTTAGATAGATATCAAATGCAAACTCAGAATAGCATGCAGCATGTCTGGTTTGCCTCTTACTGAAGTTTTTCCTTTCAGCATGAAATACATCTGTCTGCCTGATGGGGTTTTTTTCCAGCATTGCCACTGGCAAATGTGAGCCTCCATGGCCAGAATGGCAACGTATCAAAGTCTCGCTCAGTGCATGACTTGAGCAGAGCACAACTTGGTCAAAAGGTAGAAGGGCGTAATGAGAAGTACATCAAGCCACGGACAAGAAATCATATGGAAGTGATTTAGATTGACGTTTAAATATGCATAAACTATATCTTAATGGCATTTCTCAGTGTTTCTTAGCCACATGGGTTTCCCTTTCACAGTGTATCCAAGCCATGAGGATTTCCCTTTCCACATGACATACCACATGCTAAAACTTTTTTTCCACTTCTAACTCAGAACTTCAAAAGCAATCACCGTTTCTGACAATGGCAGCTGTTTGGTTAGTAGCTGAGCTTAATTGGAGTTGAGCTTGATCGACTGTCTTGTATTAAGTGTGTTGGAATCATGCTTTGGTTAATATAACTAATATTTATGAAATTTTGTTCCAGTTTGCTGTAATTTACAGTTTATCATTCCAAATGCATCCTTCTAATGCAAAACTCAAATGAAAACTGACAGTTCTTCACACAGTGCTTCTTCAGAAACTGTCACTTGGTGAATACCATTATCAGCAGAAGTTTAGGTTGTTGAGTTTTTAATAGAAGTTTCCTGATATTAATTAAAATAGCCTGCAAATATAATTATTTAGACATAAACAGCATGTAAATACCCATGGTTCTCTTTCTACAGGAAGAAAGCTCTTTACAGAAACATTCAAAACATACCTTAGATGTAGGAACTGTTGATGGTATTTCTTGCTGCTGGTGACAGATTGACAACTGCTTAACCAACTCTTGCAAATCTGTGTTCATTATCTGCTGATTATTACCCGTTGACTTGTGTGCTTTAAGTCCCTAAACTTTAGCCTATTGCAGGCAAAGGGTGAGGAACACAAAACTCTTTTTGTCAACCTGAGAGCTATGGTTTTGCAAGCATTAATCTGAAACATCCTGAATACAAAATGCAGAATGGGAATCTTGGCCTTCTTTAAAAAGATATCATGGCCTAGATCTTCTGTCTTTTTTTACGCTGCTTTGCACTGTTCCGGCAGATAGGAGCAGCAGGGCAGCTGGCACAGCTTACTGCCCAAGGAGCGTGCTGGAGGGAAGAAAATCCCTCAGTGGCGTCATGCCAGGAGAGCTGTCTTATTTCACTCCTCTTTGCAGCCTGCACTATGAAATATGTGTCAGAGGACACCTTGGGGAGCAGGGGGAGAGGAAACAAAATTTGGCTAGAGTAAATCCCGGAGTCCAGAAGGGCTTTGTTTACTCTATCGCACTTGAGCACGATTTAGAGCAGCCTTGAGGTGGCCCTAATTTGTGATTTGATGATAAAAGGAAAAGGGGAAGGCCAAGGTATAGCCACCAGTGCATCAACAGGATCAGGATAAGCCTTGCTGTGAAACATTCATCTTTAATTTATTGATCGTCAGTGTAGAAGGACGGCATGCACAAACTGTAAAGACAAACATAACAGAGTTCAGTTGCAAAGTTTGAAAAACAGAGATAAAACTTCCATACCTTTTCCTCAGCGTGAATTAGGGTTATGGCTAATTTCAGAAATAATTCTTCAAGTGGACTAGATGAGAACAGGAAACCTGTGTGACTTATACTATCAGCCAGCCTGATTTTTGAAGTGTACAACAACAATGGACAGAAATTGCCCATAATCTCATAGGAACCCTATTGCTGCACTTTGTGGTATGTTTTCATTTTCAGAGCAAAAGGATATTGAGGAGTATTGAAAAGCTAAATTTCAACACAACTTCAGAAAGAAAGTGTCAAGATTGCAGCCAGCTGATCTGTTTCCATTTAGTTGCCAAGGCAACAGTTGCAAACTTCTGAAATTTGACAGGAATCTTTCTATAATGTATATGCACTCATATAAGTACAAATTGTATCAGAAAATATGAATGTTACGATTGCAAAAATCAGGTATTTGAAAGATAGGAGATACCAGAATTAAAATTGCCTTCTATCAGTAATGCATTACCTTTTAGTATATAGTTATATTGTAAAACATTTTTTCCTGTGGGGTCATGCATTATTTTCTCAGAAGTCTTACATAGCGAGGAAATTGTCGGTTGTTCAGTGCATGTACTTGTACTTTTAATCCTCCCCAATGTATATCTGAATGTTGTATTTAGTGCACTTCATTGCAACTTCTTACTAAATACATCATCATTATCAGTGTTGTAGGGGGAATTTTGTATTAGAGGGCCATGGTCTTGAAGTGCTGCATAAACTTTAATGAATTTATCCTAACCATACCCAAAGGGAAGTTATTGCCTTATCTCTATTTTAGAAATACACAATTGACTTTTCAGGAGATTATGATCAAAATTGTCAAGCAAACATTTGTTTGAAGGGCCATGATCTGAATTTTCAGAAGTATCAAGTTTTTATGGCCATGTTTCCATTCAGAAAACTGCTCCAGTCAAATATAGTTGCAGTTTGAATGCTTAGCACTTCTGTAGATCAGGCCTCAGGTGTTTCCCACTGTGCATGCAGGAAATGAGAAAGACACAATTAGTAGCCATCTGTGAAATGTTTGCCCAGCATCCCACTGGAACTTGATGGCAGAGATGGGGATGGAATCCAATTCTCCGAAGTAGCATTCAATTGTCTTCGCCATCAAACCCTCATTTCTCTTCTGTCTGTCTCCTACTCCATCCTACTCCATTTATTAACTCCTTGCAGCATTGGCAACAAATGAGGCATAGAGAGCAACCTTTCCTACTCGGCCCTGATTCATTCGTGTCATATGGTCCCACACTACACACTGGATGAAGCACTCATCCTGCGGGAGAGGAATAAAAAGAACCTTTGTGAAATTAAAACCTGATAGTGTATAGAAAACTGAATACATGTTTTTTCCCTAAGTTTTGAGGACTTGGCATTACATCCTTAATATTCTTTTAGCACAGGTCTTTTGAGTTTGAAATATTTTATTTTTTATATATTTGTGTGTGCATTTGCGTGCTTGTGTATTTAAATAATTTCTGCAATAATGGCAACTGTTTCTAAAATCACATGCAACCTAGACACACATTTGAAATATTAGGTACTGTAAGACTTGTAGTTGAGGAGTTTGGGAAGAAGTTGACAGTAGTAGTAGTAGTAGTAGTATTTTAAGCTTTGACTTGAGAGTAGAAATGAACAGTTCCTAATCTGGAAAATGCAGACCAAAAAGAGAAAAGGAATCAATACACCTTGGGAGTTAATTCAAAACAGAATGTCAAAATGATAGTACCAAGGAAAAATGTTTCAAGAACAGAGCTGAATAGTGAATTCTTGCTAAATACCTGGAAGGTAACGTAAATACAGGAAGTCAGTAGTTTCATGTTGTTTACTGTATGAAGCATGCCTTGGTTTCACAGATTTACTCTTCTACATTGAGACAGTTTGCTCCATTGCAGTGCCTATCAAGGAACATTAAGGTCTGGAGATGAGAGACAAAGATGTGGGTTTTTTGGTCTCCTTCAGGTTTCCCCGAGGACCTGATAATAAAAGATTCTGTAGCAAGAAAATGTCGGGAAAACAGCTTGAATCTCAGACACTCAGATCACTGCTTAATGTAAATCAGTTTGCCAAATGCATTTTCATCAAGATTTAGAACCTGAAAACAACCCTGTAGATTTTCCAGTCAATAGGATGTTCAGATCTATTAGACTGGCTATCACTTAAGACTTTCAGATAAGTTAACTGTTTAGATAAACTACATAAAAACCCCAAACCTAGCTGTTTGTGTGCAATGTGATACTGTCCTGGTTTCGGCAAGGATAGAGTTAATTTCCTTCCTAGTAGCTGGTACAGTGCTGTGCTTTGTATTTAGGACAAGAGCAAAGTTGATAACACATCGATGGTTTAGCTGTTGCTAGGTAGTGCTTACACTAGCCAAGGACTTTTTAGTTTTCCATGCTCTACCGACTGAGAAG
>NW_008794665.1:1920345-1928437 GCF_000699145.1 Aptenodytes forsteri
CCCCCTGGGGGGGGGAGGAGCGAGCGAGCGGCTGTGTGGTACTCACTTGCCGACTGAGGTTAAACCACAACAGATACCCACAGGACATGGCTGGTTGAGCTCTGTTGATGAGGCTTTGAGGGCAGCAGCAAGTGGAGGTGGTGTGCAAGGAGTACAGCTGCGTTCAGAGTATGGGGGTCAAGGCACAGTCAGGGATGGGTGGGTCAAAGAGCCGAGAGCTGGACTGAAGCCATCAGGGTCTCTGTGTACAAAAAAGCTCTCAAGTACTGTACTCTGCAGACTCTGCTTTCTGCCTTTAGGGCCCTTCTGCACTCAGGGTTTTCTGTCACTGAAACCAGTCAAAGCCAGTTCTTGATGTTCTCCAGCATCTGTGTAAACAGCATCACTTGCTGATGACTCGTCACTTGCTGGTCCCCTGTGGGTCACTACACTTTTGGTGTGTTAAATGGTATATTCCAAGTAAACACAAGCATGCTCCATCTGGGTTTGCAGCTGAACCAAAGTCCTGTGACCACCCTGTCATCTGCTGAGACCTGCTATGTACTTATCGTTGCACTAACAAAGTAATGATATTTGTCTTTATTATTATTTTTTGTTATCCAGAGCCAAGCCAGCAGGAGTAGATCATTGTGTAGGATATTTTCTGTAGACATTTTTTATTAAATAGAGTCCAGCAAAAAGTTATTGTTGCTTATGGCTGCTTAATGCCACTACATAAATAGCAAAATGGTGACAGCACATGATCATCTGTGTTTTATTACCAATACAGGATAGAGCATTGGAACTGCAATATTATTAAACAAAAAAAAAAAAAAAGATTTGAATTACTGATGGAAGTCACGATCCATGTCAGAACTTGACACAACAGTTTTTCTTGTGCTCTTTCATATACTTAATGTAGTGAATTGAAATGAACTTTTTTTACATGGAACTTCAATCACTATGTATAATATTTCTTGGTTAATATAAGAAGTATATGTCTACATAGGAACTTTAGGCAAGGGTACTGATTACAAGAATTGGTAACAGACCTGTGATGTTGATAAATATGTAGAAAATGCATGTGTGTATATGATTCATATGGATATATTGCATGTAAATGTTACTGTACCCTTCCTTAATCCAAATGAGAGACAATTAAAAGCTTCATAGTAGATAACACACTGTGTTATAATTAGGGATAAAATTCAGGAGACCTAACTCAAGACTTTTTGTTCTAACCACTGTTCCTGTAGTAACTTTCTTAGTGGAACAACATGGTCATTTCTACCGATATTGTGCCTATAGAGACTATGTAATAGTGACAAAAGGCACCATTAGGAGAATCCATGGGTGAGTGGGATGAACACAGCATTGTTATACTTAGCTTGCACATCTTGGGATCAACAATGTTAAATGCCTTACGGGAAAGTTCTCCATACTGTAAATTTTATAGTTGGATTGTGAATATTTGAGCTTAAAAGAACAGTTTTGACTTACATTTTTCATAGTCTGTATCCTGTGTTTAGCTGGAAAAAATAGGGGAGGAAAACCCCAGAGGTAAGAGATTTCATATGTGCTGAAGTATGCATTACTGTTCCGTGAGTTGTCTATTGAACTGAAGTGATTTACCTTTTTGTCTCGTAATTCTGGAGGGTAATTGCCATCTCAAGTGGTATACAAGCAGAGTAATAGTATGAAACTCTCTGGTGGAAAAATAGTATTGATTTGCTCTTGTTTGCAATTAATATAATATTTTTTTCTTCTTATGTGAAAGTCTGTAGTTAATTAATGAATTAAATTCTGTGGAAATATTTGGACATTCAATTGTTGATGACCTAGAGACACCTAGGAGCTGGTACCAGAGAGTAAAACCAGCAAGATAACTGCAGCTTGTATGTTAAATCTTTAATACCTCTTTAAACCTTAGGCAGAAACCATGTATAACCAGCAAAATGACCTGAAGTTTTGATGTTGTCAAAACTGAATTAATCTAACTAAATCAAAGTACTTCTGGGTAGTTTGGTATACAGAATAACTGTATTTACTACTACTAATCTGTGTAGTGCTTCTATGGGATTTCATAAGCCTAACAAGGTTTAGCTGTGACTTCTGGTATCAACATAGGCACTGCTGGAAATAATGAGAGGTGTCCTCTTCCCTTTTATTTTATGCTGTAATGGGACTTAAAAGTACTATGCTATTTGCGCTGTTGTGCTTACGGTGAGAGGTCAAGCTAAAGTACTGAGCAGACTGTTTTAAACCCTGTGGTACTTTTGCAAGAAAAGGTATGTTAAATTTAACGTCTTGGACAAATTCCAGTATGAGCAATTTAGACTGTTTTCCTCTAGTATGACTTGTACAATGCATCTGTGTTCAGGGATTTCTTTTTAACTTAATTTTGAATTAATCTAAGAGTCTTGATGAGGTCATAAAACTATTTTGACATATCTCAAGAAAAACTGACCTGAATTAATGTTTTATTCTGGAGCCAAATAAAAGTAATTTCTCATATGTTGTGAGAGCTCAGGATGTTTTTGAGCTTAGATGAATTAAAACTGATAAATCGGTCTCAATAAATCCACGCAGTGCTTGGATAGATCAGTTTCTTCTGTAGTTCCTATTACATACCGTGCTGTATGAACGCTACTATTTTGTTGCAGAAGGGAACTTCCATAATTTATCTCAGAAGTGATTAATTCATCGTGTTAGACAGCAAGCCACTAGAAAACTGGTTTTTTTTCCGTACCATAAGCATTGGACATCAGAGTTACACATCTGCCATCTGTAGATGCATAGTGTATCATGAGTTTTGCTGTATTTTGTGTTAAAGGTATATAGGCTAACTGAAATTTTAGGAGCATGAAAAATGCCCCTTTTCAATCTTAACTGCTACATTGTCAGCTTAAAACACTTACTGACTAAAGCCTTTGGATACTGAAGAATCATTTAAAAAAATAGCATGTATAGCTGGTGAACTTCTGTCATTATTGGACATTAGTCTATCCCATGCTCGTAATCACCATCTTGGGAAAATGCCCAAGAAAAAGCACTTTGGCTATTTCTGCTGTGCGGTTATCATATTATGAAATGCTATAAGAGCAGCTATGGATTCTTATCAGTCATCACCATCCACCAATCTTGAAGGTGTGTCTACTTTGACTTCAGGTGTTCGTGGGTGCATCTGTACTGCACTGATAGGCTTCCCCAGGGATCCAGTTTCCCTGGATAGTGCCTAGCAGTGCTGGTAGGGTGCCCCATCTGGTGCGTGTGGGTGAAACCTCAAGAGCACCCACCCTCCAAAGTGTGTGCAGACAGTTTCGACGACTCGCACTTCACAGGGACCCACTTGGAATGACCCAATTCTGCCAACACATCTCTCTAAAGGACATATGGCATGGGCCGCACCATCCGTCTCCCACTGCTGCTGGGATGCTTCCACACATGGTGTGCTTCTTTGGAGAGTTGCTCTGCCCAGAGCTCAGGGAGAAGATCTATGCCTTCCTTTCAATATAGAGTGTGTACCTGCAAAACAGTTTTAACAGAGCTATCCACAAAGCCATGTGGAAGGTCAAGGAGGTCTATTCTGAAGTAATACAACTGTTCATGGAGGTAGTCCTCTTGCAGAGAAGATCCAGAAAGGCTTTGACAAAGAGGCTACAGTCTGAAATGTGGAATAGGCACATCTTTGGGAGGAGAAGAGAGAGGGAAAGGAAGCACACCAGACTTCAGGAATAGAGGAATGTCTTGTAAGAAAAGTGGTCAAACATCTTGCACATTTGCACAATTGCAAGCTTCCCTTAACCAGCTCCTTAGACAGCTTTAGAAATGTCATATGGCCAATGGAAAGCCTCTTTCTGGGGAGACTGTGCCTCAGTCTATCTGTGGACCAGCAGCTGCCAAAATATCTTCACCAGTTCTTCTCTAGAGCTGTAAGGTAGCCAGGAGGAATCCACAGTGAGCTACAAGGGTTCATCTGGACCACACCTTTTTTCCCCACCCTGAATGAAGAGGGAAGGCCTGTGTCAATAGTCTCTGTTAGGGAACCCACACCAGCCCCTTAAGGAGTAGGAGCAGCATGTCAATGAATCCGTTTCTGGATCACCTTATATTATGAATGAGTTGAAACTAGATGAGGGATCCTGAAAGAGGACTGCAGGATAGCGTTAAGAGGCAGTGACTGCGCGAAGGTTGTTCCCTGACCCAAACCTCACATAAGTGCACTTGTCTTCCAGACTGGCATATGGTTTAAAAAAGATAAAAATAAAAAAGCGAAGGAATACTGGTGACCTGTTTAAGGAGTGACAGCCGTTTTCATCTTTTTTCTTTCCAAAATATTGTGTATTGAGAACAAGGGTTTATGCTGACCTTGTCATCTCTTTTCACTCTAGTGCAGGATAAGACTGCAGAAAAAGTAGTGTCTCCTTATCATGCACTCCTTGCTTGTTGTGACTCAGGGTGGACTTTAATCTGGAAATAAGAGGTGGAGAGCTACATCTCAGATTACAAATGCTTCAGAGAATGTCTCAGAGTCCCTACGAAGGGAGGCAATAACATAGGACCAAGAAGACTGTCATGCCCTTCTGGAGCGGTAGCTGGAGGTTGAGATCCCTCAGCATCTAAACTGGCACTGGGACATAACACCATGAGTCTTTGGCTACCAGTGGTCAGGACTGGGAGATCAGCCATCATCTCCTCTTCCACCACAAGTGTACTTGCTCCCAGACTATGTCCTGCACTCTCTGGACTGCTGAATCTGAGTTCAGCTGTGTGATTATGGCTTGTCATGATGCCGCACACATCTGATCATGGATGAATAATCTGATAACAGACGTGTTCTTGAGTGCATCTCTCGTATTTTGTAACGTAATGTGTAATGGCTTATAATTTTGATGCAAGGACTGAAAAAGACAAGGAGGGGAGCCTAGTAACTTAATTTTTAGTTGGCATAGTTAGATGGTCTTTCAGACTATCAGTCTTTCTGAGGTATGCTTTATTTTTCAACTTCCTATAAGGGTCAAGACAGACATGGTTTGTATTTATGTTCCTTTTCTGTGTTAACTGCCCTTCCATGGAAATAGCCTCTAGTATAGAAGTAAATCTGAAAAGATCTTGAGGGATCTTTTTCTGTGGCTAAGTGCTCTCTTTTAGAATAGTACCAGTTTGTATTGGCCACAGTAAACAAAGGTGGCCTGTATAAAAGTGTTTCATAGCTATGCTTTGAATATTGTGTACTTGTCCAGTAAGAAGAATAAAAAATAATTTTATTTATGTAATCTGACTGTGCTCTGAGTAAAATATCCTAGTGTCACTGCAAAGGGACTTACCTTTGTATAAATGTTCTCTTTTGTATTTGTTTTTTTTGTTTGTTCTCTCAGCGGATGGGTAAATCCATGCAGTGCTGCTGAATGTAGGTTTCAAGGTTAAGTAGTCCCTTTGCAAGGCCAGTACAGTTTGTTTGCACTTAATGAGACCTTTTTTTATACTTGACAACAAAGCGTTTCTATGGTTTATAACATATTTTCTGGATTTACTGCCCTGTATACAAGTGTGGTGGCCCCCAGTGGGACTTTGCAACTGCAGGAGCTTCCAGCAGGGACTTGGCCTGGCAGCCAGGGGACTATAAAAGGTCTAAGACCTGGAGCTGCCAGCAGGATTTGTCTTGCCACATGCTAAGCTGAAGCTGCAAAACATCATGTGCTTCAACTACCCCAACTTTCCAAGTGCTTTTGGCCCAGCAGCTGAACAGCCGGGATTGTGTGTTTGTATGTCTCTGAGTGAGTGTTTCCCCAGAATTCTAAACATCTCTGCTTGAGTGGTAGATCACCTACGCTCAACAAAATTAAGCTGAATGTAGGTTGTATCTGACTAGTTACTACTTTGGGTAAAAGGAGCAGAGACAACAGAGATGGGGAACATGCAGGAGAGAAAATGAAGAATGAATGCTAGGGAGGAGCAATAGCACCTGGGTTCAGACTATGTGGTGGCACCGTGGGTAGGGAAATATTTGGGCAGTGTATAGGTGACACTGTACACAGGCCCTGTGGTGAATGAGTATGTGGGCAGGCTGCTTGCTGTGCCCCTACTCTCCCATTCCTCCTCCAGCACCTACGTTGTGGTCCTGAGCTGCCAACATGATGAGTGGGAGAAGGGTGGGGAAGGTGTGCGCGTGAGGTGGGGACTTCTTAGGAAGTCCAACAAGGGTTGGGCTTGGAAAAGAGTATTCATCCTGACACAGGCTCACATGGGCTAAGGCACTGCAGGGTGTCCTATGTTTTTAGGAGAAATTATTTTTGTCTGTGTGTTTAGAAGGATATATGAGGGAAGGGTACAAGCAGGCCTCTTCCCTGTTGTAGGCAGGTTAAAAAGTAGCTCAGAAAATAAGTGCTTTTCACGTGGTATATTTATGATATACAAGAAGGGAAGGTCTTTTAATAGATCAGGCAGGGAAGTCTAGCACGGGCTGGCAGTAGAGTCAAGAAGTGCTGGGGGAGGTTCTCAGTATCCGATGATGTACCGCTTAGGCACCCGGCAGGAAATGCGCTCTTGGCTAAGGTTTCCTTGGGTACTCCGGCCATCAGGAGAGGCCTGAAAATAATGTGGCAGTAGGAATAGGTGCCCTGATGTACCTACCTACATCCTGGCCTGTCATGGGAGGAACATGTGAAGTTCTGAGGGATGACAATGTTATGTAAATAACTTGTCTGCCTGATATTGTTGTGCATGAATCCTCCTGTTAGCTGGGGATGGGTCTGAGGATCAAAATGGAGTGGAAATGTCTTCTTTTAAAGGACCCAGTCCACAGACCATATTACCTTTACTGTGGTCCTAGAGAGAAACCTGGCCAGTTTAATTTGCCTATGAAATAGGAATCTGTTCCCAGCTGTTATCACACAACAAAAATTAGTTTTGATGAAGGTAGTATGTTTTTGTAGTCTTGTGTTCCATAGCTCCACAGGCTACTTTTCCAATCTACTTCTTTAAAAAAAAAAAAAAGCAAACCTACATTTGCTTCATTTTTTGTGGCTCTAGCAAGTACATATAACATGTTTAATATTTGCTTAGATTGGAGATATTAGGTTCCAACTGTTGGTAAGTAAGATTCAGTGAAAACTTGCATCCTTTGGTGGTCATAGTTTTAACGATAGGTGGGGTACAGAATGTTTCCAGGAAGTTGCAGCTGGGATAGTGTATAAGACAGTCTAACCCATTGCCACTACATATACATACCTCCCCTATACAGCCAAAGCTGATGTATTAACTTTGTCAAGACTTGTATAACTTCTCATGCCAATAGAGTTGTTGAAGATTGAATTATAGATGGAGAAGTAATACAGATTTATTTAGAAAGGGTAACTTTACACAGCATTTGTAAGTCTTGATTTTTAGGTTGTAAAATCATTAGATATATAGCAATTTCTCTTCCCATTGCTTGCCTTTTAGCCTGCAGAAGGAAAAAACTACAATAAAACCCTCAAGCACTGGCAAGTATTGCAGCTTGCTTCTCTGTTCTTATGTAGGGCGCTTTGGGATTGCAGAAGGGTTAGGAAAAGATTTCTGAACAATTGACCTGTTCTGTTGCAGACAGCAAGATATCTCAAATTCAGAGAACTTCTGCTGGCTATACAGTTTATTCATTCATCCTAGAAGAATCAATGTTCTATATACATGTGTGTGTGGATATGTTGAATGCGGGTGTCTCAGTGGCTCTGCTTTGTAGCAACTGTCTGAAAGAAAATATAAACCCTCCCATTAGTGAGTGATGGAGATAAAGCTAAAAGCTGTCCAGTAGAGACCGATGTGTTGGAGAGGAAATTTTATGAAGTCTCTTTTATATGTCAGATCTATGGTTGATGGCCAAATGTGGCAGTCTCCCTGTGGTATCTCTCCTGCGACATGTTAGTTATGTTTCTGTTCCTGCATGTCCTGATCCTCCTGACTTGTTTTTAATGACACTTTCCAAAGTCCTTCTTCTCTTGATCCTGATTTAGTAGTAATTATATTTAATTAACAATTCATTGGTATTATTTAGAAGATACTGTAAGTTATATACTTATAATTTTTAAATGTGGTGCATTTTCAATCGGCTGGGGGGGGGGGGGGGGGGGAAAAA
>NW_008794665.1:1928576-1933472 GCF_000699145.1 Aptenodytes forsteri
CTTTCAATCGCTGTGTTGGCTAGGGAAGTATAAAATGAAACAAAGACTTCTGGGCTGTATTCTTAAGAGATGGAAGGATTTGTTTATCAGGCCTTTAAAAATATATAACTGCACTTTTTATTACAGTACTGTACAAGCAGTGTGAGCTATAGCATATGAAAAAAGGCATGTAGAAGCTCTCAGGAAGATTTACTTGAGCATTATTAGTGGACCAGTGAGTGGTCTGGAGTTCTGTCAGTTTAAGGGGTTTTCCTATTACTGTAAAACAGGTTTATGTGGGGTGTCAGAAAAGGGTGGACTAACAAGTCACAGTCTTGCAATGTGCTTTTTTACAGTTTGTGTTGTACAGGGAGAAATTGATGGATATCTGGTAATTTGTACCTCAGACTTGTAATGACATGATAATGTTTTATTTACAATTTTTTAATCTTAGCCAGTTTCTCCCATGGAAGAAAAAGAACTACTTCTTTGGGAATTTACTAGCATATACTGTTATCTATCATTTTAATAGTACTTAAGCTGATGAATGGTATGTTTATTATCTTTATATTACTGATTTTGAAGTCTTTCTTAAATTATTGATTTTTCATAAGGGAAATATAATGTAGACATGAGTAGAGTTGTTTTCCATATGAAGAGTTGTAGGACATATCAATATGTTGGAGCAGAGGTTTGTGCTTCCAGATCAAGCAGAGTCCTGAGTCAGTAAGTCTGTACCAGAAGAGTAAGTGCTAAAGTGAATACGCCTACTCAGGTCAAGAAGCACTAAAGCCACATTAAGTAAGTAAATTGGCAGCCAGGAAATATTAGTTGTGCCCCACCACACTGAGAATGTAACTCTGCAACTTCTGAATCTATGTGGGCTTATACATTTGCCATGCAATTGTGCTCCTTCATGCTGCTGGTCTGTAAGTCTCTGGCTGTTAAAGATCGTTCGTTTTCTACTGTTTCCCTGTTTCTCCGTGAGAGTGCTGCTCTCAGTTCTTTAAGTGTCTAGTAAAGGTGTCTACGTTAGCTGGATCAGATGGGCTGGAAACTTTTCTACATATCCCCCAACATGCTTTTTTCTTTCTCTGTCTTGCACGTTTGAAGTTGATGTTACTTATGTTGGTTCTTTCTACTTGTGGTTTCTTTTTACCCTTGATATCTCTTTCTACTTGCATCTGATTTTGTGCCTCAGATTTCTGGCTTGTACACCAGCCTCACACTATTGTTTTATGCTTAGTAATTGCAGTCTAGTTTCTGTTTTCCGATAGGCTTCTTTCTTATGTTTAAAGTTAAAGAAAACTCATGACATAGCTAAGGTAGCATCTATTGCCGTACCCCTAATTAATGTCTCCTTTATCCCTCAGACTCTTGAGATCAGTCTTTTGATCGTACACTAAGTTAAAAGCTCTTTCTGCTTCAGGGCAAGCTGAATCCCTTACCCATACTATGGTGTGTAAACCTCTCACTGTGATCTGTCTTGCTTACAGCTGTGACCAGTTTCTCTGCGTCTGCCTCTCCAGCATCCCCAGTACCATCTAGCAGCAGCAGCACTGCTGCCCGGGGGGCAGCAGGGTGGCAGCGGGGTCCTCGCCATCCCCAGCAGCCTGGTGGGCACACATAGATAGCTCCTCAATGCAGTGGGGAGGGATGGGTCTTTCCAGGAGGTCCTGAGCATGGAGCCCATAGGAGGTGTGAGATGAGCCCACAGTTACTGCCCCCGGCAGAGCGCATCTCCCTGCCTACCTGGAGCTGAGCTGAGCACGTTCAACTGGGAGCAGGAATGGAATTGGTATTCATTCAGAAACATGAAATCCGTGATAAGTTAGCTTTTTTTTTTAATTACTGTGGGAAGGATATTCAGAAAATAATGGTTTTTTTGAAAGATAACTATGCTGTCTGGAATGCAAATTTTAGTGGGTCTTTTTTTTTTTCTTTTGTGGTGAGCTTGCTGTATCTTGATGTACTACAATAGCTTCCTGTACCCAAGATGATGTAAGCACTTAGTAAGCTCATGACTTGCTATGCTAAAAGTGAGCGAACAAACAGAAATCATAATTATTGGGTTAATCCATTTCTTATACAGAACATTAAAACCAATCAGTTGGCTGATATAATTTGTGGTCTATTCTAAATGAGCTGCTGGCTGTCCTTTTAGTAATTTGCCATTTCTTCTTTGATAGACTGTATTTTACATTTGGGTAAAAGAAGCTAGGAGAGAAAAGTTTTAAATAATGAGCAGGTTTTTTCCTTATTAGTCCACAGTGGGTTCTGGTAGTAGTCATTATTATTTTTATTAATTGTTTTTAGAGGAATTTAAAAGAATTGTTAGAAACTTCTTGCCATTTGTCCAAAGAAGTTGGTTGAACACATTGGTCTTATTCTACCTAACAGGCAAAAAAAAAAAAGTCAAAATCACTGTTTGATTAATGCAGTAATCGAAGTCCCAGGCCCTGAGCTGATTTGCGGTTTTTGTTTGTTTGTTTTCTACATATCCATTGCTGTGATATGAAAATAAAATGTTAATTAGTACACATATTTTAGTCAAGGGGAAAAATTACTTTTTAATTGTATTAAAATGTTACAGCAGTGTGCTTTAAGTTTTAGAATCTGACAGATTAACAGCATTAGATTAATACCTGGTTACAGTAATTGGATATTGGTAACAGTGGTGTTAGCAGAGAGATCCTATTAACTTGTTTATGGAGCTGCCTTACATGGCTAATCCAATTTGGAACTTAGCATTAATTATAGCAACGTGGAGATGAATGGATATTGGGTGCAGCACCTTTCTGCGGGGAAGATAGTTCTGGTGGGATAGTGTTAGTAAAGTTGCGTGGATAAATGAGAAACGTCTGAGTTTGATAAGAGCATACCCAGAGAAAGCTAATCTGTGCAATCGTTGTGCCTGGAGATCAGGATTGTCTGTACTTCTGGAAAGGAGCAGGCTCCACAGGGGTGTCCTTGTTCCTTGCCACAAAGTGAAAGAGGAGGTGATTATAATTTACATCTATGAGAATGCAATGCAAAGGTTTGTTTGCACACTTTTATTCTGTGTTTGCATATAGTGTGCTCTAGGTGTTTAGTTATCTGTATGGGCAGAAGTGTGTGCTGGCTCACAAAACTCTTGCCATTGGGAGATGTGAATATAATAGTTTGGCTGAATTTGAGGACAGAAGGAAGGAAATGATCCCCTTAGACTGTCATACATGATACTTGCATACAAAATTTGGTTGACCTTATGCTAAAGTTGTTAAACTGGTTGACATAAGTGAAATCAGGGCAAAACTAGGTAACTCACTTTCCAGTCCACCTAAATGTAAATGATTTGTGTTGATGAATGTGGGGTTAGCTTGCTTTCCACTCTTGTATCCCCTCTTCTAGATGAATCTATAGTCTGCATGTTAATGAATATGGCTATGAGTATTATTTTGCTTTTACCGCAGTCAAACCAAAATAGATAGGAGACTGGTTCAAATACTATAAAGTGAAAGAATGGCTTAAACTCTGGTGTTGCACGTCTGGGTTGAGTACTTTTGGTTTTTTGGATGAAAGTATGCTTGTGTTTCTTGCTTAGTGAATTTTTGCTCATGGGGTTTTTTTTTCCCAGAGCCTCTTTCTATGTGAAAATTCGCAGCAGACTGATTATGCATTGAAAAGATTTGCTCATCATATTAAGTGACATAAAACATCAAAAAATATTATTGCAATATTGTTTTCCCTGAAAAGTATAGGATGAACAGAAAGGTGGCAGTAATTAAGACTGCTTCTCTGTGTTCTGTGTGGCTTTCAGTGATGAAAAGGATCTTAACCAAAACCCACATTTAAAGATTTTTGTAGCAGAATTTACCAGCTCGTGAAATGGTATAGCACATGCAGTGTGCTTACAATGCATAGATGAAGTTGATAGTCAAGTAAATTGCTGATGTTATAGCCTTTCTATTTCCCCCCTTATTTCTTTTGCAGACTCCCCAAATTTGGCCTCTCACTCAAGTCCTCCACACAGATCTGTTTCTGTCTAAACTGAGTGCTCCATTTTTCTCCTGTACTTTTCCTGCAGCATCCCCTATACTTACACTTAGTATTTCAGAGCTGACAGAATTGGGTATTCATGGAAAACATATGCAAGATTCACCAGCCAAAGATTTTAAATGTCACAAGGTGAAATTGTAACACTTTTGAAGTCAGTGACAAAACTCCCTTCAACTACAGCAGGACCTAGATTTTATCCTCAATTTTTAGGCCCAAATAAGCACTTCAGACCTGAGATTACCCACTTCGGAGTTCGCAGTGAAAAAAACTGACAAACAGAGAAGTAATGGCTGTTCCATAAAAAGAGTCAGCAATTAGATAATGATGAATTAAAAACTGTGTTATGTATTCTTACCTGCTTGCCAAGGTTATATTATGCTTTCAGTTTCTAGGCTGGTACTCATACGTTACAGACCCATGCAATGGTATGTAACCTACTTTACATTGCAAAACACAAAAGAAAGGGAAAAATGGTGTCATCATGTCCTCTCTATATAGTGCTAATGCGGAGTGACCAGGTTATTCGAATTAAAATCAGTTTCTGTCCTTTTATAATCAGACAAGCAAGTTTAATGATTTTACGTAAATGTTGAGTGAAGCAGAAATGCAGGTTTTAGTCAAAGTGACTTGGAGGATGTGCTTTCTTTCTCCTTTTTTTTTTCCCCTCCCTCCAAGACTGTTCAGCAAATGGAACAGACTATCAAGTAAGCATGCCCATTTCAACTGCCCATGCTAAGCTTTCAAAACATGAAAGCACAGTGTCCTGGTTTCGGCAGGGATAGAGTTAATTTCCTTCCTAGTAGCTGGTACAGTGCTGTGTTTTGGATTTAGGATGAGAACAAAGTTGATAACACACCGATGTTTTAGTTGTTGCTAGGT
>NW_008794665.1:1933877-1967327 GCF_000699145.1 Aptenodytes forsteri
AGCACCGTTTTAATTAAATTTACCAAAAAAACCCCCAGACAAAAAATAGATAAATATACAACACTAATGAGACTGTTCTTCTCTCCATTAATATAAGTGGAAGTGTGTGTTTATGGACATAGGAAGACACCCCCTGCCACTGTATATAATGATCAGTTTGTATTCAGGACTCACAAAGATGTTTCATCTGACTAATCTCTTCAAGTGTTCTTTCTGGAGTGCTGAAGTATTTGTTAGAAGTCTTCAAAGTCTGAATGACTGATTTACAATACTCATAAAACTTTTGTTTGTTAAATTGAACTTGTCAATACTACTTAGTTCATGCTCTCCTGTTTTCCCTTTTAGACTTTGCTGTTGAACAGGAGAAATAATGTGGTTTGAAATGAGACTGCGATGTATGATGTAGTGGTAATAGTTACCTCATTTCAGCAGTGTGGCCGAGCTCCGTTCCATCCAGGACAGAGGATGCAAATAGCAGTGTTTCCCTGCGGGCTCTCTCTCTCGGGTAACTAGAGAAGGTTGTTTGATGCCAGACTTCCTGTGAAGTGCTAACCACGACTCAAAGTGGATGTCCTTTCACGCTGATGTCCTGCTCAGGCAGGAGCTAAGCGCCTGAGATCTGTTTCTGTGAGTTAGGTGATATGCCTTCTCATGAGCTGTCACGGTGACCTACACAAGCACCATCAGCAGCAATGATTCAAATGTCAACAGGATTAAGCAGCAAAGGAGCTTCATCCTGGCCTTTTTGTTTGCTCCTGCAGATTTACATACGTAACAGGTCTGTATGGGATCACAGTACCTTGGCTCTCAGTCGCCTTGGCAAGCAGTCTTTGCAATGTGGTTGGCATGCATAGAATATATGGGGAAAGACCACTTCTGAGGTGCAACGTATGGGGGAAACCCGTGTTGCTTGAAGACATATTGCTTAAAGCAGACATACCTTCTGTAATCTGTGCCACACAGGTGGTGTTGCTCAAAACCGATGGAGTCAGCACACAAATGGTGTCACAGGAACATTAAAAAAGAAAAAGCTAGAAAACTTTTTAAAGGAATAAAAGTCAATTTCAGGAATATCATTTTAGAGCTGCTGCTTAAGAAATAAAGCCTGCTAGATCACCCATATAAACTTTCTTGAGCTTGGGATGTACTGCTTAGGTAAGAGCGAGTATAATAGGTCACCTGTCATAAATCCACTTGAAAATCTATCACTGCATGCTCACCAGATCGTTGTGTTGGGTGTCGTGTTGCTGCGCCTATGTGTTTACAACAGTCCTTCATCAGGGAAAGCTGCAGCCCTTGTTCTCTATTAAGGCATGCTACGACTCACAAGTCTTTCACTGGTATGGATCCTACTTGCCTAGGTCTCAAAGATCAGATATTTCCTTCCCATTATATCCCAATTGCAAATTTTGTGAAAGTTCTGAAATCAATCATTCCTCCTTTTAAATAGCATGAGAAATGCATACATCTAAACAAAACAGTAATTTGAATACTTTCCTTCACTTTTCTCAGTATTCTGAGGTGTGTTGATGAAGACATATCAGCATTCTTTCAGAGACAGTGGCTGGTCCTATGATTAATGATTAATCCCATTTTCACAGAAAAACTTGACAGAACTGAGTTTCCAGTTCAAACTTTTCAGCATGCCCCCTGTTGTGCCAGAGAAAAGATGCTTGTCCTGTGTGTAGGTGAAATGAGGGACAGGGAAGAAGTGAATGCTTTTTTTTTTTTTCCTTCTTCCCCCCCCCCTTAAAAAAAAAATCAGGAAGTTAGTGGTGCAGAAATTTCATAATGAAAGGAATTTATACTAGTACATGGATTCCCAAGTTCTCTTGCAATTCAGTTGAATTCCAGTTGACTTAAGGACTGCATTGTAGCTGCATTCCTATGCTGGACCTGCTGAGAGGAAAACGAGGTTGTTGACCATAAACTTGTCAATTGGTACTGTTCAGTGCTTGTGAATAAACTGAATGCTTTTCCAAAGGAAGGCTTACAGACTTCCAAAACACAAAATATGATTTCATTGTCCTTTAGTTTGAAAAGGTGGAAGAATGAATCTTCTTTAAGGCTCAGAAAAATCTTATAAAAAAAAAAAGAAAAAACCCAAACAAAACCTCTCAAAACAAATTAAGATCTCTTTCATAAGAGGAAGAGCTAGTATAATGTACCTTGTATCTGTAAAGATAAATCTCTACTGTTTTAATGGGACAATTATTTCAAAATAGAACTCGTTGCAAAAATCCTGGATGTTTTTGAGACACTCATTCTCCCTGAATATAAGGAGGCAAATAGCTTTCCATTTGCCTAATCTGGAGGCTGGCACAAACTTTCCGCCCCTCCCTTCTTTAGTCCGGGTGTTACGATGGAGCTTCTGTTATGCCAGTGGGCTTCACTACATTAGGGGTCAGTCTCAAGTTATGTTAAAGGCATTGCATGGACTTTGGCTATAGTTTCTCTTTGGTTTTGGTGATAATCATGTAGATAAAATATGAGCAAATTTTACTATTACATTAGATTACATTTTAAACCTAATAGAGATAATGTGCTAAAGTCACAGTTACAACACATTGTAAATGAGTTCAGTAATTATGGTCTGCAGAAGCAATTCTGCAGAAGGGTTGTTCAGCTTTCGATCTGAAAAATTTAGCAAAGGTTTGTCTAACAAACGTTGAGAGAGACTGAGGAAAATGTCTGGTATTGGAGTGTCTAATTTGGGTTTATATCTTGGTTTCAGTTTCTGGGAGAGGAAACAGGCACATTCCCTTGTTGGTGTTTGAGTCAAATCACATTCATCCTTTCAGAATTTAGGGTTTCTCAAGAGTTTTTGCCTACAGATGTGGTTAATAGGCTCTTTCTGTGCGGTGGAAGTTACAGTAAAATTTGTGCTATTTCAGAGGGCTTCCTAAAGACCCTCCTCAACTACAAATGCCTTTCTGTGTACTGGGAAGAGACATGGAAAGAGGCAAATGGTTATACAAAAGGAGACAATAGAAAGGGAGTGGATATACCATTCTCATCTGTATTATGCCATTGGGAGGTTTTTTTGTTGTTTGGGGTTTTTTTTATAATTTCTGTCCATTTGTTTAGATATCTGTGGTTTTTTGGGGAAAGAGACAGCCTTTTTATTTTGCCAACACACGCTGGTTTAGCATTGCTGTGGTCTTGCTCCAGAACTGCAGGTTCTAGGATAATAGTGGCAACAAATAATAATGATGCTGAGAGTTGGTCCAGATGTTTATCATGAGGTTAAAATCATATAAAAAAATACAACCGGACATGATTTGTTTTCTCTTCTTCCTCCTAAAGCAACGACATATGACAAGTCAGGATGGTGAGCAAAGGATGTTCTTAGCTGTTCTCTTAACCAGTTCAGCAGCCCTTTTGCTCATCCCTATAGCTTCATCTAACAAACTGGCATCACACAAAAAGAATTTTGGAAAGCCTTTATTTCATAAAGCGTTTCATGAATCTGAAAGGAAAGCCTTTTCTAGTAAGTCTTCATACCTGAATTCATAAGAAGTAGCAGGTTAATTTTTTTTTTTTTTTCCTTAACTGCATTTGAGGTATTGGTAGCATTCATTAGGAAGCCTGTTGCAGAGTTCTGTAGCTGACTTTATATAGAAATGTTTGGGTTTTAGAAAAAGAAAAAAAAATCCCCCCAAACCGTCATTGCCCATTTACAAAACATGACTGAATTGAAATGTTTGTCCAGAGAGAACATGGTTGGCAGCTGCATGAGGCTTAATTACTTTTCCTGCAATTGACTGGCTGTTTCCATTTTGCGAAGAAAATGCCATTCCTCTTTGCGTAAATCATCAGGAGAGCAGAATGCAGTAGTAATGTTGCTTTCCTTCTCCACCCCTCCCACTGCCCTTGGAAAGTGGGTGATACACAGAAAATCATCTTCTTTCCACTTGCATGAAGATCCCACTCCTTAAAGGTGCTGATGCCCTCCTGAATGGTGGTGAGTGGTAGCAACGACCACGTGACATCAGTGAGGACTGCTGGCACGATGCAGTTCTTGAGAGGCACTTGATGTCATCTCCTGCAGGATAGGTTTAAGATGCACAAAGGATGAAATCCTTTCTCACTAATTACAGCGATGGCATTTTTTTTCTCATGTTTCTGTTTCGTAGGCTGTAGGTTATGAGAGTGAAAACAAGTGAGATGTTTAAAGGAGCACCTAGCTGTCAGAACAGTATCTTCCCTACCAAAATATCCTTGGTTTACTCTCATATGTAAATGACAGGTTTAATTAGAAATGAGAGGGGAGCGGAAAGGTAGGTCCTACTACCTGCTAAAAAAAGCAGTTTCAAAACTGAAGTGAATAAAAATGGTACTCTATTAAAATGTCCGTACAGCTTTTTCTTCTTTTGCCCATTGGGTCTTGTCATTAAATACTTAGAATGACCTGAAATGCGTTTAAGCAGACAAGAAACAGCCACCCCTGCCATGTTTTGAGAAATTCAGGTACTGTAATTTGGTACACGGGAAGTACATTAGACACTATGTGTCTTGAAGTAGAGACCATTTAAAAACTGCAAATCCATATGTATCATGCTTTGTTTTTCTGAGTTACGCTTTGTCTTGCATTAGTAAAATTGGTCCTGAATCAGGAATCACTTAAATGCATGTTTTTCCTTTTCATTAAGGTGGGGAAAAAAAAAAGAAAAGAAGGATTGGTATATCATTCATTCTATACAATACTGGCTATAGAACTTCCCAGAATTATTCCTGTATAGAGTGAAATAACTTAGGCTTGCAAAAGCATAGCTTCCCATCTAGGTTTAAAGAAAAGCACAAACCTCTCACCTCTAGGAAGTTATGGATATTCTATGGTTACCAGTGTAATTGTAGGCATGTTTTTTAGAGCTGGGCTGTTTCAGTCCATTCCTTTTAACTGCATTATTGAAGTCTTTGTATATAAATTGCATTAAAACATGAAGCCTAATTTGACAGTGTTTCTTTAAATGAATAACATATCAAAGTTCTTTTTAATAGTGTTCAAAAGGAGTATAAAAATGCTAAGATTTGGTTTTTAAGGAAGAGAACTTAAAAAAAAAAAAAAAATAGACCTGTTAATATGGTCTCCAGCATGAGTAACACTGGGTTATTCATGCAAATTGAATGTATCAAGCTAGCTTAACCATTCAAGCAGGCTTGGAGCCAAGTGGACTGAGAGCAATACTGACAAAAAGTTCACTGAGCTTTTAAAACTTCTTAATTTCTAATAACCTATAGCGTTGCTATTTTAAGGGTTTTCTCTAGAAAGTTAATGATACTGAGTTTCCAATTGGTTTTTGAGAGAATACAGTTCAGCTACTGACTCCAGGACTTATCTCAGGGAGGGAACTTACCGCGTTTTGGGGAGCTTTAGCACTGATATAGACTGGGCAATAAACGTTTTTTCAACTGCTCTTGACCTCAAAGGGCAGTCTGGTTTACAAGCGATAAATAAGAGGGAGACACGTTAGATGGGCAATAGCTGAATTCATCTGTTGTTAAAACTCACTAGTGGAAAAAAGAAATCTTCAAGTCTTGTGAATCGGGTAGGTTCTGCGGGGGTCTCTGTAAACCCATGATACTTCCTTTCCACTTGTTGAACTTTGTTTGCTGTTTGGGATTCTTTGTGCTAGCTTGAAGATAAATGTCTTTCGGGCTTGAACTGGAGTATCTGCCTCTGTGGAGAAAGAGCAGTTTCTCGAAAGAACAAGGTCCAGTTGTCAGGTGTTGGGATTTCAGCTGCTGTCACCATTGCTTGAAGTGCTGTGGCCACTAGCTGGTTGGTGGTCATCAACTTGGGGTTTAAGGTCCTGTGCATCCACCTTTCAGCAGAACTCAGGGGCAGTTGTTCCACCTTTCCGTAAGAAATATCGCCCTGGATTCTCTTTCTGGGTTAACGCTAGCGTAGCACAGGGTTGTTTCATCAGCTCTATATCCCATGCAGGAACGCCTCCTCCAAGGCTAAATTCTGTCTGCCTTCTATTCCTTGTGAGGAACAGATACAGGGATAGCAGTGGATGCAAGGCAATATCCCATATTAGACAGTGCAATACTCAAAACTAGTGAAAAACAAGCTCCAGTATGAGAAACGCTAAACTGTGCTTTTCTGTTTCATCTGCCCAGGCTCATATAGTGAGCAAAGATCATTATGGCCTGAGTAAATTTACAGCACAATTGCTGTTTGATGATGAATAGAGATGTTATTTTAAATGTGTGGAAATAATTCCCTATATATATTCTCTCTATGGTTTTGGTATTTTAAAAATCCTCAATGAATACTAAGTGTCTAGTTTCTGAGCCCAGTCCACAGACACTCACGACAATCTGAATATTACCTCTGACACACTGAAACCTACTGGTTTATCTATTTCTAAGAAAATAACGTGTGCATGTGTTTGATTGATATTTAGGAGCAAAACTCACCATTCTCTCTTACTCCGTGTCACCTTGGTGTTTGATTAATGCAGTTGAAGCTTGACCTTTCATCCCTGGTGTGGCCTTCTTAAAGAGGTTCACAATTAATGTGCTGCTTCAGAAGAGGGCTTTTTGATTATTATTATTGCACATAAACTCAGGGTGGAATCCAGCTGAAATTTTTGAAACATACTCACCAAAGTTATAAAGAGCCACACAGACTGCATGCCCCAGCTTGGATATAAAGGAAATGGCCAGTAAAATATTTTTGAGGAGCATCCCTGCAATCCTGTGACTAGGCCGACTTCCATAGCTACAAAATCCTTCAATTTGGTTTTACTATTTTTGTAACTAAACAACTTGACTTTTCTGGCTTATGTGGCTGTTGCACATCTCATTCATATTTCTGCCTTTTTGATTCACTCTTGGAAATCTATACTTCCTGCAATTTCTTCCAAGAGAAAATTGATGTGATAAGGGGGCGACCCCTTTGGCTTATCTTCAGCTCCTTTTGCTTATCCATGTATTTACTATTTTCAGAAGAAATGGAAAGTATCCAACTAGAGTAGTGGGGGTGATTTCCAGATTAGTTTTAGCCCACACCATAACACCTACAACCCTGGAGCTGAAGGCCCCTGTGTCACCAGTTTCCCTTTTTTTCACAGTCGGCCATACGCAACAGGAAGGTTTGTAAGTAGGTTTTTATTGTAGCTGACTTGGTTCCCTGATGCAGAAAGCACGTCAGAAAAACATATCAAAAGGTTATCAAAGCACATGACAGGGCTAGTTCATTTGGACACCAGTGGCTAGCCCTAAGAAGGAAATTGTGGGGTAAGCATAGGTGGCCTTTGAGCTATGATAGGAGCCTCTTTACTCAGTGACCCTCTTACCTCCTTGGTCAGCATAGCCCCTAAAGGTGGTGTCTGAAAGTTGGATCTTTACAGACAGAGTGCAAACTAGAGTGAAGGTGGCGGAAATCTTTTAAAATATATTGTTTATTTACAAAATAGCTATTAATTTCTTTTTAAAAACCAATAACATACGATCTTTGATTAATTTTTTTTTTTTTTTTAAAAAGTCAAATTTGGAAAAAGTTCTGATAACTGAAACATAGTAGCATTTAATTTCAGGTGAGGAGGACTATTTCTTTTTGCCTTTTTTTGCCTTTTTTCCCCCACTACAATAATAGAGGAAAAAAGAAACCCAGATTGACCTAAAATCACACACACAAAATTGTTTAAGTATTTTTCACTTATACCATCAAAACAAAATAAAAATGTTTGTTCAGCTCTAGCTAATCCCATATTTCACAATGAGTCTTTGGGTACCTTTGCATAACCTTTGACTTTTATGCTTCATTGTTCCCTCTGAGAACAGAACAGTTTGTTGTTTAGCAGATGGGGTGGTTTGGAGTCAGTTATGCTGGAAGAATATTTTGAAGACAAATGAACTGTGCAGCTGGGAGAAGACTACTGAAAGGAAGACCTTGAGAACATGCTGACGTATCCCCTCCTCCTTGCTAAAGCTGTGCCATTCCCTTTTATGTCAGAGGGATATTTCTTTTAACATTGAGAACAAACATAAAATTCAATTTAATTTTTAAAAACAGAGATACATTTTAAAATTACTCTGCAAAGCTGCAGTTGCGTGGAGCAGGGGGGAAGAGGAGCTGAGAGGGTTGTAGCATTTATTCTCTCTCCGCCTTAGACTTCCTTTGTAACCCGTGTTAAATTGCTTAATCTCAACACCTTAAGCTTCTGTTTGTTAAAATGGGGATAATGTTCTCACACTTCATGGGAGGTAAGAAATGGAATTTATTCATATCTGCAGAGTGTTTTGAAATGCCTATAAATTAGGTGTTATAAAAATGCAAAGTATTCTTTCTTGATAGCAATTTAAATATGAGAGCAGCATTAAAACTTAGCTCTCTAACTTTTTCCTTTACAAAGAGGAGCCTTCCCTGCAGAGTTCTTATTCATCGTTACTGAGGTGTTTGCACTGGAGCACCTCCAGTCCTCCAAACATTTTCTCATGAGATTGATGTTGGCGAAACAGTTACCTGACTTGGGTGGGTTGACATATGGCTAGGAATTCAGGTGCTGCTTCACTTACGGTAGAGACAGCCTACATGCATTGCAACTTCCTATAAGTTTTCATGTATTTCCCCCTTTCTATTTTGCATTTCAAAGGTCAGCACGTGAATTTGGCAGAGAGTCTCCAACTGTTGTACAGACAAATGGGTTAAGGCTTCTAACGTTTAGTTTTACTTTTATTCTTCTAGCTTAAAGAAATGGTTGGTAGGGAAATAGATGACCTGACAAAATTTTATTGGGTAAGTTTATGATTTTATATTCACTTATAAAGCGATCATGGGACATACAGGGGTTATTCTGGCGTAATGTAGAATTTAAGATCAAGCTTTACTCAGTCATCTGTGATTAGGTCCTTAGGAGCAATAGAGTCTTGCTGCAGAGTAGCGTTTTTACTTCATTTCATCATTATTTAAGAGGGATGAATAGCATGCCTTCCAGTAAAGACAGCAATAGCTGTGAAAATGCATGACTGTAGCCCAATAGATAAAGCCCTGTCCCCAGGAAGAGGCCAGCAGGTCTCTTGTTGATTCTGCCTTTCACAGAGATGCAATGAATGGCATGCGCCTTGGATTCTTCCTTTTTTTCATGTACCGTCACCTCTTTCTTTCTGTCCCTTTGAATTTTGCAGTGTTTCTCAGGCACTTCTTCCATTTCAAGAGAAAATGCACTGAGGGACCCAGTTTAGACTTGTATCGACCAACAGTGAATAAACAGAAGGTTTGAACTGCTTCTGGTAGGGAAAAGATTAGCCTGCAATCCTTCACCTGCTACCAATAGGTTGTTATTGCGGAGATGCATATTTCTTTTTCTCCTACTGTGTTTCTGCTGCTTTACTTTGCACTTAATTGGGTGTTGTGAGCTTATGTCAGGTGTGTGCTGAGCTACTCACAGGTTGTAAGTGCAGTGGCACGTAGTTTATGAATCCTAACTGGCCTTACGCAGTAGAAGCACTGTGGTGTTCAGGTTGGCCAATAATTCAGTGCTGCAGTTGTGTGCAATAACAAAATGTCTTGTAACGCAGTATGATTTTCATAATAGTTTTAGGCACTTTTAGATGCTTTGGCATATAAGCATCTGGGCAGGAGGTTTCTTAAACTGGCGTGTAAGATTTATCAAGACAGCTAAAATCTGAGTGGATCTTCTGCATATGTCTTTAGTCACTCTGCATGAGGAAATAGCGTGTGCGTATGGTCATACAAATTGTGGGTGCAAACTGAGAAAGCAGTATCACATACACTTTTGCACATAACCACTAGGTTTCTGTCTCCTAAAGTCAGCTGCTGAGTCTCAAAGGTAGTTAGCATGAACAACTTGACCCTCATAGGGTCTATCACCAATCTGCCACCCTCACATAGGGTGGCACACGTAAGAGTTGAAGCAGCAAGGTGGGTTTTGCTTTTAGGGTTGTGGATTGATGGACGCTCATTTACAGCTCGTCAAGAGTTTTGTGTGATCTGTACTAGGCTTTGCTTACGAGCCAAGCACTGAATATGATACAGACAAAAATGCCATTATCCAAACTTAGCCAGGTGTGCTTCATCCATATTTTCACTGAAGTCTATTGCATTTTAAACCATATGGTAATTCACATTAGTCTTAAAACACATAATTGTAAAAATGCTGGAAATGAAAGATTTAAAAAAAACCCCATAATTGGAAAATATCACAGGAAAACAGGTATTAAAACTAAAGATGAGCTTCCTATAACTTACAGGCTATGATAAAGAGGAAATACTGTGTACCATCTGAAATCAACTGTTCCATTAAAAATGCTAAAGCCTACTTCATACCATGTGATAAAACATCTCAAACTTCAAACTCATTACTAGTATATCTGCTTGAAGCAAAAACAGTTTTATCTACTGAAAAAACGTGGCGGATATTGTGGAGTGGGGGTAGGTTTTTATGCTATCTTACGTTGGACAACTTGCGGATCTGAGAGGTCTGTTTTCCAAGTAATAAAATCCTTTCCTAGCCAGCACTTTTGACGGTCTTTTAAGACCTGAGGGCCTTTGAATCTTGCTAGCTCACTACAACTGAAGCAAGCATGAATGTTGCACAGCGTATGTAAGCTTTCGGTGCATCCTCAATCTACTTGGAAAAAAATGTTGTGGGGCATTGCTTTTTGAGCGGTACACCTTCACTCGAGCTGCGCATTTGAAGAGTCAGTGATGGCAAGCTTTCTTTTTTCTGAATCTCAGTCTATCAAAGGAAACAAAGTAGAAGAGTTTCACTGTGGAAAGGAGATTTCCTGATGATATCACCTAACAATGCACTTTCTGATTTCTGTATCTTCAATGAGAAACAGCTACAATAATGCTGGCAACTGAGGGACTGGTAAAAGTACTTGCTCTTGAACATCAGCTAGAGTCTGAAGAAAGTTTCAGTAAGATCTTAAAAATGCTGTACCTCACGCTTCTCCACTGTTTGCCCTTTTTTTTTTTTAAAGGCATTCTAAAAATCCTATTTTCATTAAATCTCTTTAGCACACCTAGTGCCCTAAATCACTTGCCAGTAGGAAACCTTCATCTCTAAAATTATCAACAAATGCTGTACAGGAGAAGTACAGGATCCAACGTAGAGCTTTCCCTTTTATTTTATAAAAGTATGTATGCAGTTGTGGGCATATGTGATCAGTGAGAGTTTTGACTTGATCCTATGCAAATTTAATTACCGATCCTTTCTGGTGTGATAGATTAATTTTGGTATAGCTCGAGCTGTTTGTATAGCCTTCATTCCCAGTATATAGTATTCTTGGCTACACGGGCAGGCAGTATAGGCTGTAATGGTATTAGTAAGGGCTTTCCATTGTAAAATAATTGTCAATTCTCTGTATGGGTGCATCAAAGCAGAAAAGAAACCCAGGTGAGTTAAGCCAACATGCTCGCATATGAAACCCTGTGGTTTTCACCTGTCTAACTCTTTCTAGTGTTCATTTACATAATTATGTCAAAGCAAAAACTGTCTTTCACTTGCAATCAATTTGAACGTTAATTGTACATGAACGAAATATTTTAATTCTTTCTTTTGTGACTGGAGAGATTAGCTGGTAAGGCATAAATGAACAGTGATTAGAAGATTGAGCAAAATGGGGGATTAGCCAGTGGAGGGAAAGTGTGGAAATAGGTATGTCCCTGGCCAAGTTTCACTCTTCTTTGGTTCATGAGGTTAATGACTATATCCTAGAGATTTGCTTCAGGCTACCGAAATTGCAGGCAAAAGTCTCAAGTGAAAGAAGGGTCAGAAAGGGAATCCTCTTCAAGCAAAACTGCTCTTTTATTTAAATCGATGCCAGAGGAGACATCTTTGCTCAGTGGCTGGAATATATTATCCTTTTCAAAAGGCCAGTTGAAAAAGATTCAATAGATAAGCTAATTTTAAATCAAAAGCTGTGTGATAACACATTAATCTCCCCTCGTCTGACACTATCCACCCAGAAAAAAGAAAAATACACAGGCTTGGGCTGACCCAACATAAGGAATTTGACCTACCTGCACAAGTTACAAGGAGGGAGAACGCCAGTATGTGCCCGAGGGCAAGATTGTCGGGGGAAGCTGTGAAGAAACTGAAGTCTTGAGCCACTGTAAGGTCCCACAAAGCAGTAACAAACATATTTCAAACAAAGCTGCAGTTAAAAGAAGCACCATGAGGGTGCATGCCTTTATAGTTCTAAAATCAGCCTCCCCAGACAGTGCTTTCCTTATTGATTGAAATTAATTTCTTCGTGTCTACTTTCTTTCCTCTGGTCCTTTCCTCTGGTAAGGGAAATGGCGTGTACTGTGTGAAATCTTCACAGCCATCCACATTGTATGGTTGGGAATCACTCTTGAAGGTGAGTTGATTATTGTTTCTCTCTTTTTGGGCAGTTCTTATTGAAACACGAATTTCTAAGGTTTATGGACCACAGCATACCCTGTTTTCCATCTCTGGACATAACCTGCACTGTGCATGTCTCAAATACAACTGGAGGTCTGTACCTGCCAGTTGAATAAATTATACTACATAAAGGCAATTTGTCTCTCAAAACTGATCAACCCAACTGGCTTAAAAGTAAAGAAGCCAAACGAAAATCATGCAGGTCTGCTGAAGTTGCACCTGTGGTACAGTGATGTGTCTCACTGGCTTCACTTGAATCAACAGCCCACAGAAGTGTCTCAGCTTCTTGAGAGTGCCTTACTCTGCCTGCTGGCCAAAGGGATCTGGAAGATGTATTATTTTAAAACATATGATATTCCCTTCTTGTTTCCTGCAAAATAAAGTAGATTTTTCTCCTGAATTTGGGCCATATGATGAAAGCGCTTGTATTTTTTTGATCTTGCCTTTCAAGCATCCAGACTGAGAGGTGGGAAGGGCAACTGTGAAGATGAGGTTGGTGTGGTGCTGTTGCTATGAAGGGAGGATCAGGGACATGGTTTAGGAAGTTGGAGGCAGATAAATTATGGAATTCTGCTTCTGACTGGTTTTGTTAAGCTACAATTTGTATGTGGCATTGGGCACATTGTTTCTTATTCCTTGTCAGTTATTCCTAATGTGGGAATGGATGTAGCAGGAACCCCTTCCCAGGAGGTGCGGCAGGTAAATAGGAAATCTCTTTTTAAATATCTCTTTCTATATTCTTTAAAAAATGGCAGCTATCTCTTGTTTTCTACCCGGTTTTGATGAATATCTTTGCAGTTCAAGCTCAGCCACGTTTGTAAAGCAGAAGAGTAATTCCAAATTTAATGCAGGCATTACAAAACACGGTATGTTTGTGACTCAGTAGCGTTACGCCTCAGATCTCCGATGCAGCTTTTCTCATAAGGCCCTGACTTGCTTTTGTGTGAAAGATGAAACAATGAAGCTGTTGCAGAAACAGATCACCTACGAAACCGTTTCCAGCAAACAGCATCCAAGAAAACTCGCAAGCACAAGCAGTGCTTAATGCAATCAACTGAATTGTTTTAAGTTCTGAAAACATATTATCTCTTATTAACGCCTTAAGCTCACTGGATGTTGTTCGTGCATTTATTTCCATAGTATAAAAATAAGAAAACCTTTCTTCCAAAAAACAGTTATTAGACTTTTTGCTCCTTGTCTTAATTTGAGTGATAATTAGTAGTCATAATCAAATGTTTAACTGAGGCATATACCCAGCTCCTGAATGTGGGCTGCCAAGAACTAGGATGAAATCCTGTCCAAGGTGATATACTTTTCTAAAGATATATAGCATGTAAAATGTAGTGCTAGTATATAGCATTAATCAGGATGTCACAGCTTCTGAAACGAGCTCCTGTCAGGGAGCATATATCGGTGCTCTGGCTGATAATGACCTTGCTAATTTACGACAGACTACCATGTCTGTAATAATAAAAAATCTCCTCCTTGTGCTCTTTTGATATTTTCCCATTGATGCATGTCATTTTTTGAACAGGATAAAACAGTTCTGTCATAACATATAATATCTCTGTTCTGTAAATGCACAATATGCTATTATATAGAAGGAAAATGTTATACTGTGCTGTGTAGGCAAGATAATATAAACAGCTTTGTATTGTGTTTGTTCTTGGGTAATGGAATCATTTAGGCAGTCAACTCTTCCCCTCCCCTCTGTTTTGAAAGAGGCTTTTTAGAGAAATGTACATAAGGTTTAGTTCATTTAAAAATGAGTTTCTGACTTCAAGAGTGCAGAAGGTTTAGTTTCAAATCAGTAAATTTATCTATTGGTAAAATCACCATTTTACAAATCACAAATAACAGATTATAGTAATCCCTTGTTGGTAGTGAATCTCTCTTGGAAAGAATTCTTTATTTGAATCCTTACGCTACCTTGTTCTTAGTTTAGACTTATCCCTTTTATGAGTGGAGCCTTTTTTATCAGTGAAACAATTACAGGAAGCCCTTTGAATGGTCTGTTTCTGAAAGTATAATTCATTATGCCTAAGTAAAAGGTATTTAATATAGTTTGTTCCTAGTAGGCTCTACTGCTTGTAATTTGAGTGCTAGCTTTTTGGGTAGATTTTAAGAAACAGAGTTTACTAGTTTTGCAAAGTCAATAACTAGGTACTGCACAATATATGGAAATTCACATTTATATACTCATAGTGTGTATATTTGCAGTATGCAAGAAAATTGCCATCCAAGTTGAACACTACAAGATGGTTAGAAGAGGCTAAGATATAACCTATTGATGTATCTCATCTATTTTTAAGAGAAATCAAAGGGTTATCCTTGAGAATTCTTGCCCGAAAAACTGTGTTGCTTTTGAAGGCTATTTCGGCACTAGGGGGAGTGCAGTTGGATGGGCCGGTGTTGCTTCCGGTGAAAATGCAGAGCAGCTTTGAAATTTGGGCATGCTCAAATACTTTGCTCTCAGCCGTCAGGTTAAAAAAGCCCCTGAAGTACTCCAGCCAGTTCATGCCAACTTCTGCTCTCAGTTTAGGAGATCAAAAATACTCTTCTTAATAGTGAAAAATGATAGCAAAGAGTATTTTCATGTTGACTACTCTTGAATTTTCGCAGATGTGTAGTGTCTCGCTACCTATATATAATGTTACAAGATGTGTGAAGATAATGGCATAGGATAGTCATAAGAAGTTGTTACAGTCATAAGCGACTGGTGGAATCTCAAATTTCCTGATTTGCTGACCCACTTCATTGTAGCATTACTCGTTGTCAAAGGCCTGGCAAATGTCCTGCCCACTGGGATGTGGGTGCATGCCCGGAGATTCAAATGCTTTTCTTCACATCTTCCTCTCCTCCTTCTTTGTTGTCAAAATACAATTAGCAGTTCTTTAACCTGTTGGGGAAGTCTCTGGGGACTACTTCCAGCCCCCCGCCACAAAGACATTTCTTGTGTCCCTTCCCCATAAAACTGATGAGCGCAATGCTAAAGGGATGGGTGTCCATGCTGAAGGTGGTGGCCTCTGCAATATATCCTCATGGTGCTCTCCACCTGTTCTGGCAAGCTTCAAAAATCTCTGCTGAGCATTTTGATCTGTGACTAGCATGGACTCCCCAGGGAAACTGGATGAAGGGAAAATAAGGTCTGTCCAGCAAAAGGATAGAGACAGTAAGTGAAAAGATTAAAGGATTCGTAAGTAGTTTGAATAAATCACTGTCTGAAATACAGGGCCATTTTTCTGTCCGCCTACCTCTCTGTGACGTTTCCCATCAGTATGGTATTGTGGAGCTATTTGAAAGTCATCAGAAATGTTAGTATGTCATCTAATAAACCAATCTAAAGAAGTCAGTTTCCTAAAGTTTTTCTTCTGTTCAGAGCTCTTTAAAATAATACTGAATATCTTTGGGAAATTGGCCCTTTGAAATACCAAATACCAATATTTCTTGTGGATCAGGTTGGGCATCTGACCTATATTTTGAATCATTTCATTGAATCCTTGGCAAATATCATTTTCTAGTCTAATGATGACTTCATCTTTAACTCCAAAAATGAGATCCAAAAAAGGTAGAAAGAATGAGAGAAATATTTTTGGTGATAAAATAAATATCACCACAGTTTAATTTATTTTTTTTTTAAAGAAAATAGAGGTAAGGAGTATAGGAGAAGTACAAAGCATAAACACCTTCTCAAGAAGAAAAATACAGGATATATTTTTCTAATCGGAAGAGGAAAGCATAATAAAAAGTAAGGGTGGAGTGTTGACTTCCTTTAACTCCAAAAATGAGATCCAAAAAAGGTAGAAAGAAAATATTTTTGGTGATAAAATAAATATCACATATCACTAATTTATTTTTTTTTTAAAGAAAATAGAGGTAAGGAGTATAGGAGAAGTACAAAGCATAAACACCTTCTCAAGAAGAAAAATACAGGATATATTTTTCTAATCGGAAGAGGAAAGCATAATAAAAAGTAAGGGTGGAGAGCTAAAAGTGGGTAAATTCAAAAGATTTAATGATGATGATGTGTTAATTCAGCAGTGACATAAGCCACTAGACAAAATAGGGAAATCTCCAGTGTCTTGATGTCCTCACCCAGGACCAGGTGCCATTTCAAAATGTGTAGCAGTAGTAGCCAGTTATCCATTGCATGTCTGTCTAAGTCTGCTACTCTCGGTGGTGCTTAGAGTGACCAGAGATACCAATATTTCTTGTGGATCAGGTTGGGCATCTGACCTATATTTTGAATCATTTCATTGAATCCTTGGCAAATATCATTTTCTAGTCTAATGATGACTTCATCTTTAACTCCAAAAATGAGATCCAAAAAAGGTAGAAAGAATGAGAGAAATATTTTTGGTGATAAAATAAATATCACCACAGTTTAATTTATTTTTTTTTTAAAGAAAATAGAGGTAAGGAGTATAGGAGAAGTACAAAGCATAAACACCTTCTCAAGAAGAAAAATACAGGATATATTTTTCTAATCGGAAGAGGAAAGCATAATAAAAAGTAAGGGTGGAGAGCTAAAAGTGGGTAAATTCAAAAGATTTAATGATGATGATGTGTTAATTCAGCAGTGACATAAGCCACTAGACAAAATAGGGAAATCTCCAGTGTCTTGATGTCCTCACCCAGGACCAGGTGCCATTTCAAAATGTGTAGCAGTAGTAGCCAGTTATCCATTGCATGTCTGTCTAAGTCTGCTACTCTCGGTGGTGCTTAGAGTGACCAGAGGGCTTGCACCAAACCTCTCACCGTTTTCTTCTTCTCCCTCTCTGTCATGCACTATGACAGTTGTGAACAGGCAAATCCTTCCCTTCTTTTTGACTTAAGTTCCAGGCAGCAGAATTGAGCAGAAAATAATTTTTTTATGTATCATTGAACTACGCTGGTGTTGGAGGTTAACCCCGGTAGGCAGCTGAGCACCACACAGCTGCTCGCTCACTTCCCCCCCGCCCCCAGTGGGACTGGGGAAGAGGAAAGGCAAGAAAACTTGTGGGTCAAGATAAAATATGTGTAACAAGTGAAGGAGAAGTGGAAGAAGAGGGAAATAAAATAAAATAAAACAAGTAATGCAAAGGCAATTGCTCACTACCTCCCACAGGGAGACCAATGCCCAGCCAGTTCTCGAGCAAAAGATGGCTAACTCCCCAAAACCCCCTCCTTTCCCCTTTTTTGCTGAGCATAACATTATATGGCATGGGATATCTCTTTGGTTAGTTTGGGTCATCTGCCTGGTTGTGTCCCCTCTCAACCTCTTGCACACCCCCCAATCTATTCACTGGGGGAGCATAGTGAGAAGCAGAGAATGCCTTGATGCCGTGCAAGCACTGTTCAGCAATAGCTAAAACATTACTGTGTTACAGCATTGCTTTGGTCACAAACCTAAGACACAGCACCATAGGAGCAGCTATGAAGAAAATTAACTCCATCCAGCCAGACCCAGTACAACTAGGCCAAAAAAAATGTCATGTGAAAGGTAGTTGATTTTTTATTTTTTCCAGAAAAGTAGTGCAGGTGAAAAATTGGAATGTCCATTATCATAGCAGTCCAATAAATCCAATCCCCTGCAGGAAGCTTAGGCTAGCAACAGTAGGTGGAAGTCAGTAGAGTATGATGGTCACCTAGCCTGGAATGTTGTTGTGGTTTAAACTCAGTCGGCAGCTGAGGCCCCCACCGCTGCTTGCTCACTCCTTCCCCCCCCACATCCCCGGTGGGATGGGGGAGAGAATTGGAAGAGCACAAGTGAGAAAAACTTGTGGGTTGAGATAAAAACAGTTTAATAATGGAAATAAAATAATAATAATAATAATAATATAATACACAAAGCAAGTGATGCACAGTGCAATTGCTCACCACCCGCTGACCGATGCCCAGCCAGTCCCCGAGCAGCGGCCCCCCTGGCCAGCTTTCCCCAGTTTATGTACTGAGCATGACGTCACATGGTATGGAATGTCCCTTTGGCCAGTTTGGCTGTGCCCCCTCCCAGCTTCTTGTGCACCTCCAGCCTTCTCAGTCGGTAGAGCATGGGAAGCTGAAAAGTCCTTGGCTAGTGTTAAGCACTACTAGCAACAGCTAAAACATCGGTGTGTTATCAACTTTGTTGTTGTCCTAAATCCAGAACACAGCACTGTTCCAGCTACTAGGAAGGAAATTAACTCTATCCCAGCTGAAACCGGGACAAATGTCCATTAGTTTATTGACCTTAATATGGGAGGCCCGAATTCAAGAGAGTCATCTGGAAGCTCTTCAAACCCTGGTGGTACTGCATTACTGGCTCTTGTGCAATGAAAGTTCTCTTTGGAGACTGAAAAAAATCTTCTGTGAAACAAGGTCCAATGAAGCTGATATATTTCTGATGGGGAAGGTGGTGGTAGTGGTGGTTGTTTATTGAGCCTTTTCTGGTGTAAAATGACATAGTCGAACATTAAACTTCACTTGATGCAATAAAAGGTTCTGCTAGATGATCTACATTAGCATGAAGGTGGTATTCTTGCACTGCTTCTTGCACCTTTTTATTCCAAAAGTAGCATTTACTACAGTCTTTGTTTTTTGGGGTTTTTTGTTTGGTTTTGTTTTTTTTTTTAATCATTAGAGATCATCGTCTTTCTTCATCTTTATATATATAAGGGACAGACACCCACACTTATGCATCCTCTACATCATATGTTGGCCTATAGTCAGCAAGAGATGTTTTTAGAAGAGTCCCTGAAGGTATCAGCATAGGGAACAAAATTTATTTTTCTACAGCTAGTACAGGAGATAGCTCATGTCACCATTTCTAGTAATACACACAGACACACACACACACATATTTCTATGTTATCATAACTTCAATGAAATTCGACCATAATGGCCATAGGAAAATTAGTTCTGGAAACATTATTCACAGGGGTCCAGGAGACAAGGAGCCTCCTGAAGCTGGGTGATTCAAGAGACTACTTCTGTCTGAAGTAAAACTTCCTAACCTCCTTTTATCAGTATAAGAACTGTCCTCATCAGCATTTTTGGTACATACTGAATTTCAATATGAAAACTTAATTATTTCCTGTATAAGGTATATGGACAAAAAAATGCCTGTGCCTTTGTGGAAAGTTCTGATTTTTAACATGACTTTGTGGAAAGTTCATATTTTTAACATGAAAATTCTCATATAATAATGCTATATAAATGGAAGGCTGTTATTACTCATAAAGAAAGGTAAGACTTAAGAAGGCTTGAGTATAAAAAACAACAGGTTACCTTTAAAGTTGTTTTAATTACGAAGTAGAAAGCGTACTGCATAATGAAAGGAATTTCCTGGAAATGCTGTAGACTTCAAAGGCATAACATTTTTCTCCAGTAAGCTATTTGTAAAATTTATTTAATAAGTCCATCGAACTTTTACTGGGAAAAATGGATGTTGAGTAATGTCATTATTAAGAGGCTCCTGGAAGGTAAGCGTGGAACTGACCTCACTCAGACCAGTGGAGAAGAGGCTTGAAGGGCTTTAGTGAGACTGCAGGGTGGGACGCTACTGCAGGGAAAGGAGAGCTGACACACTGACTAGTGCTTGACGTTTAGCACCTAGGAGACCTGACTGCTATTCTGGCTTTGCTTTAGATTTCCCAGGTAATCAGTTGTTGGATGATGCATGTGGGCAGTCCAAGGAAAAGGGATTAGGGTGACTTCTTTCACGTGAGTTCTCAAATATGAAGTTGCACTCCTTCCTCTGCTTTGTAAACCTTGATTTATTTTCACTGTGCTGCACCTCCTAGCTCCTTATTCAGCGTGCTGCATGGGGCATTTTTCCCTCGGTAGGTATAGAGTTAAGCCCTCCTCTAGCAGAGGGGCAAGAACGAGCCAAGCACTGTCCTTTCCTCGCTATGATTTCCCAACACTAGGTTATTGCTTATGCAAGGCGAGTAAGGACAGTATCGCTGCTGCCTCTTCCACTCTTTGCTGTGCTTTGCTACAAAACCAAAAGAATGAACATTATATAGTCTTGGGCAAACAGGGAATAGGTAGGTGCCCCACAAGGAGGCTGCTGTGACTGCTAGACTACGTCATTTCAAGGTGCCTCACATTATGGAAGCTGCAGCGTGACAAGGATTGACACCATTTGCGGCATACTTCTGCTGGTGAAGTTTTGGCAGTTCTATGATCAACCTGCAGACTTCAGGCTGTTTCTTGCTCAGTTTGTAGTGTCAGTGGAATCATGAAATCTGCCGATTTCTAGGGTAGGGACCCTGAATGCTGTTTGTGCTTTGTGACGTTGTCATTGGAAAGTTAGATTAAAGATGTGCGAGTCCTTTATTGGATTTGATCCCTCATTCCCAAAGGAAGCAGTAAATAGCCCTGCACTTCATTTTTCTCTCTTTCTGCTGTATCCCACAGCTACTGATGAACATCCAGCTCATCGCTGGTTAAAAGAATGTGAAGGAAAATGCCTTAAAGCAAAATGTATTGATTCACAGTACAAGAATGAAATGCGTGATAAGAAAGCACTGAAACTTTTTTTTCCCTGTTCGAGTAAGTATAATGCACAGAGGGAAGGATTCAGATCAGTGATTAAAAAAAGGAATTCATGGTAAACAAAAACAAGTTACAATAAAGCTCTTCAGAAACAAATACACAGAGGTTGCAAACTATGAGTGGCTTGCACTGTTTCATCTCTGGATGAACAGGATGCCCAAAGACAAATGCAGAGACCAAATCCATAGTCACTTTAAAATGAATGGAAGATGAGTGGCAGACTTGCAGTCCTTTTTCTTTAAAATATTCAAGCCCATTTTTTTTAAAGAACAGCGTCAGTGGGAGAAACTGGGAGCACCTTGCCGAAGCCTATGAAATAGCCAGATAGTCACAGTGGGAGATACAGCTTCAGCTCCCTCCGATCAAAAGGGGAGAACCTGTGTTTCGTATTCTGTGCAAGCCCCCTAACTATTGGCAATGGAATATAGCACCAACCAATGTAATCTGTGACAGTTTTGCATTCAAACCTCAAACATTAAACTCTGGTTTCAAACTATCATGTGAATATGGCTTCAGTTAGCAGCTAATTTCAGAAGTGAAAACATTTTTCTACAACCAACCTAACTGATGAAAAGCACTTGTGTTTCACTAGGTTCCACAGTCCTCAGTGAAGGAGAGTAGCTGTTCCTAAGCTAATGCCGTGCCCCCTCTTGTCCAGGCTCTTAGAGAAGCTGGGTATGAATCTGGAAGCTAATCGAACTAATCTTCTGTGATGTCTGAATGATAGGCATCCCTTGACAAGGAGCCTGCAAGAGATCTGTGCACTTCAGTATTCTTTAAATTCAGTTTTGAGGACTTCACTGGGACTCACATTATATACAGAGAGTTGCAGTTCTGCCTGCTCCTTTTAAAGAACCAGACCTCCTCTGTCCACACAATTTGAACAGCCTTGACAGGACTTGTGTACAGTGGATAAGTTGCTCAAATGTTGAGACCTCAGAAGCTTATGCGGGGCAACAGTGTACTTCAAAGGTCTGAAAAAGTCTCTTTTCGTAACTTTTTTGAGGGCCATTTTTTTGCTTCTTCCTAGCTCTCAGCTAAACAGTAGTGATGTAATTTTAGACATGCTGTATAAGTATTTTTCTATAAGCATAAAGAAGTATTGTGAAACCTTGGAACAACAGCAGATTAATTATTTTTTCCTCAGCTGTAGTGCCTTGTGCTGGATTGTTTTGAGCATTGTTTTGTTCTTGCTAGATCAGTCCGAGACAATGGAGTGCCTTCATGTCAGTAAAGATTAGCTGGTTTTGTCTTTTCTGCTTAAGACATACAGAGTCTGAAAGGAACTCTATAAGGGGATCAATAGTGGACCATTAAGACGACAAAAATACGGTCTAGAAGTGGCAGCAACGGATTGGGACTTGAAAATCTCTTTTCCACTCCTGGCTCCTCCTGTGGCTGGACAATTTACTTACTGTCTCTCTGCCTTACTTCCATCACATGTAAAATTATTTAGTCATTTTGCAACAAGAATGACTATTAAGGTTATTCCTATGGCTGTGCAGTGCATGGAGAAATAGTGTGTTATTTCATACCCAGCGTTAGAGCAGCCCAGGCAGTAAAGCTTCTTGCCTGCAATTAAGCTAGATACTACATCCAGGACCAGGGGCTGCCATTTTCTGTGTAGAAATTACTGACCTGCTCAGGGCAAGCTGGTATATGTCCGTGTGACACTGCATTCCCTTTCCATTGAAAGGGAAATGTTGGACGGGATGTACAGGATATTAATAAGTGTATAAACACCTTCCTCTCTCTTCCAGATCAGTGTATATGGCATTTCATTTCCAACAAAAGAGGCTTGTATTTTTAGTGGATGTCAATAGGTAAAACTCAGTGGAGCTCGGCTGATTTACAACCACTGAATATTTGGCCCTGTATTTTCTTCTGCCTAATCCTAATTAAATGTAAAGCAGTGGTTTGATTCTGTTTCCTCGCTGAACACTGACTGATGCTGCAGTGCTTCATCTCTGATTTTATTGCTACTGGCCTTTTCTGTCAGCAACTCTTTTCCAGATAAACGTGGGGAATTTTTATTGACACCTTTTTTAACAGACCTTATGATGAAGGATGTTTCTGTTGTAGAGGTAGAGAGCAGCTGTGAGATGGGTTTTACTGGCTATGATCCAATTTATCTCAGTTGTCTGTCTTGCTGTGACTCATCAAGTACTATAAAAAGTAGATGTGAAATGGGCAGGGGAAAAAAAAAACAAACTCACCTCAGAGTAAAAAGGCACTTTGTGTCATGGTGTCATGCATTAAAGCAGGCCAAGAAGAGCAGACTCATGCTTCCAGTATCTTTAGGTAAAGGTGTGTGTGGTGAAGTTCCTGTCTAAAATAGCAGATGAATTACCGCATTGAGTTCAGGTGTGGGTCTTGAAAAAGGATTGCAGTCAAAAACCAAAGAAAGACAGCATTCGGAGTACTTGCCCTATCTAGGTACTAGTTAGTTTACATGTGTACTGTATCTTCCTGCCTAGGAAATGTTACAGTGCAAGATTGGGCCAATTGCCCCATTTTAAATAGAGCCTTAACATGAAGAGACTGACTCACCAGCTGTATCTGATGGTAGGCGTCGATGCTTCGCTTTCCTGCCCTTTGGGGAGTAACAGTTTGAGAGACGTATTTTGGTGGCTGAGTTCAAATTAAATGATACTTTCAGCTGCACAGTCTTCTTAAGAAACAGTAAGTAGATGATAGTACATACAGTGTGTGTATTTAATTTTTTATGTATACATACAGGTGCGTATATAAAATGTTACATAAATTCTATATAAAAGTATTACTATTATATTAAGCTGATTTAATTTCTTAAAGGGTTTTGTATTCTGTATGGGTTGGTGCTGCCAATGTTTATGAACTATACGTATTACCCAATGACTCATTTCTGAGTGAGGTGAAATCCTATACTTTAACATTTCCAAAGGAACCAACCCAAGGCTTATTGGCATCTTGAGAAAACATGAACTTACGTGGGCTTCATCTCAATCTCTAAACAATTAAATCGGGTCTGTGCTTTCTAGCTGGAGAATGTTGCTCTAGTGAAGGAAGAAAAGCAGATGAGTGGTGTTTCAATGAATGGTACTTGCAATAAATGGATAACTTTAAATAACTCATTTCTAATATCTGCTAATTTCTTTATGCTTTAAAAACCAGAGCTCCTCTTCTTGTTGACCTAACATTGCTTTCATCATCTCCTTTTTGTGTTAACAGAATAGGCCTTGATGAATTTCAAAAATTTAAAAATATATATCTTTTCAGATTTTATCTTAATTACATCCTAATTGTAGGTGTTAATTCAAAGCCTATTCATTTTACTCTAATTAGTTTCAGGTTTCAGGTTAGTGACTGTGGTTATGAAAAAATATTTATCAAATATCTTAAAATTTCTCTTACTACTTTTAAAAATACACAGTATGAGCAGCTTAAAAATTTCTTCCCTTTTTTTTCATCTTCTTTGACCCAAAAGCTATTTCCTTCCCACAGCAGTATCAGATGTCCCAATGTAAAGTGAAAATTTATCAAGCTTTAAAAAAAAGATGCACACAAAACCCAGTAATCAGAACAGTAATTTCTTTTGGATTACATTTTAAACTAGTATCTTCTGGAGTGTGTTAGCTCAGTACATAGGATTTGGAAGTTAACACTGGTGATTAACATCTGTGCTGGTTTTATTGTTCCAATTTTAGTAGCCTTTGGAAAGAAACAAGAGGTTGAATTATTTCTGGTAGAAATAGGAATAATATTTTTAAGTCCTAAGGTTCTCATTCATTTCTAGAGGCTTCTGTTTGCATCATGCTCTTGGGGTTTTTGCCTTTTTTTGCTACAAACTTAAATACTAGCAAAACATAAAGGGTAGGTCAAGTTTCAGTCATTTCTTAAATCTCTCAGTAATGCATCTTTCATGATTTTAGTCACAGTGGGGTTTTTTTGTCATCATGATTGCACCATTAAACAGGACTGTCTCTCATGGAGACACTCTTCTAGGGTACTTAAACTAAGATAAGCCTTTTGTAGAATTAGTTATGATTTTTTTTAATTTATAGAGACTGTTCACCTGGAAACGGTACACTGTTTAAAGGTGCTTTGCCACACTTGATCCTTTTTAGTTTGTCACAGATAAGCTAAAGTGGGTAATGGTGAATGTACTTAATTTTATGAAACCATGGTAAGGGCTTCTGATTAGTAACGTGCAAGAAAACCTCTTGAGGACGGAGAGTGGTAGTAACAGCGACCATTTTACTTGTTGCTTGAAAGGTATGAAGTGATTTCCTCTGTGGAGGCAGAAATTCCTCATAAGTTGATAGCTGGGACTCGACTTAGTGTCCTTGAGAGATTTATAAACTGGGGAAAGAAGTAATTGTCCTTTTTAAATATTTGGAGAGGTGACCCCTGAATTTGCAAGGTTTGTGAAGAAGTTGCTTAAGCATTGCTGTATGACTGATTAATCCCCCAATTAATAACATTTATACTGAAATGGCTTCTTATATTAATAATGGGACCAAATGACCTTGACATATTTATGCATAAAACAACTTACTATATATACTGATGATATTAAGCAGTTTTTGCAATTTGCAATTAAATAGCTTAAAGAGGCTTGTACCCTTATTAACTGTTTAAGCATCAAAAATATTGTACAGCATATTTTCCTACTTTCAGCAGTTATCCTTGAATTTACGTGTTCAGACTGCTTGTAACACAGAGTAGACTTTAATTAAAATATTCCTAGAATTCTCTGAGTTAGACTAAAATAAAAGTTTTCCAAAAGGGAAAAAAGAGGTTCCTGTTTTGGTTTTGCGGTCTTGAAAAATCATGTGTGATATATTGATTTCTGTAATAATCACTGAGAAAAAGGTTTCTTCTGGAAGCTTTCTTACCTACTTTTTTAGTGTATGGAAGTAGGATTTTCTTTAGGATCCTTTTTAATTAGCCTGAACACATACTTCATGGAAGAAAACTGTGCAACAAAAGTAGAAATCCTTTAAAGTGTATTTTGAAATTTGGTAAGGGTACAGACAAGTTTTTAAAATCTCATGCTGCAAAGCATTCGTTATAAGAACAGTTTAGTTTCCCTGTTTCTGTTGATGCTGATGTTTGTGCAAAAATGTAAAATGTAGGTATTAGCAGCAGAATCTGGACCTAAGCAAGTGGAAAACATTGAGAGAATAAAAAACCTTACAAAATAGCACTTAGCGGAGGGATAAATTGACGGTACTTTTCTTCTTTAGTACTTGAATTTCAGTAGAAAGAAAAGTGCGGATATAGTGTAACTAAGTATTTCACAAATGGTAACGTGTCAACCTGAAAGCTTTTTTTTTTCCCCCTGGAGTGGGGATTTTTAATCTCACAATATTGCTTCCATTCAATTGACTATGAAATACTGCAATTCCTCAAAATCAGGTCCACAGTTCAGACTGACCCTTGGAAAGAGGGCTACACTGGCTATTAAATTAGGCTTTAACTCAGGTAAGTTATCCATATGGTTACAGGTTCCGTTTAGTTGCCCTCAGAGGATTCAAATCATGAGCTCAGTTTGCGTATTGGGATAAAAGAGCTCTGCCATTTTGACTGATGAAATCATAGCATTTTTTAACCCACTGAGGGGTTGTTTTAGCTTTGAGTTTTATTTTGAATGAAACTAAAGGAGGGGAAGGAGGGAGAAATGACCAGAGAAATGAAGCTTCCCTCCTGTTGCAGACCATCTTTTTGGGGACTCCTGAGGTTCTGAGAAATGTCAAACTTCCTTTTCTTCAGCCATCCCTTCAGTATCTGAAATGAGTTGCTTACGGTCATCTTCCATTCAGACAATGTATTACGCGCTGTGTTCCATCAAACGTGTTCGGTTACTCTCATAACTCCAAGATTTTTTTAAATATGCTTTTATACCACAAAGTACACATTCTGCTATTAAGTGAGCTTTCAAGGAGCGAACAGATTTCTTTCAGGTAATTAGGGGATTAGGAACTCACCAGAAGTAGAGTTTGTTTGTTTGCCTGGTTGTTTATTTATAGGAGCCTAAGACTGTTCAGATAAGCTGCAGTTCCAGCCTTGGCACCTGTCAACTTTTTAATTATTCTTCTTTTAAGTAAATTCTTTCTTAATCCCCTTTTGCTGTTCTGTATTCTTTATGTATTCTTTCATGGTTGTAGAAACGTTACCATTTTTTCCTCTGCATAGTCTGTTTTTCACCTTTCTCAGAATACCTTAAAATTTCATTGGATCTTAATGAAGAGTTTGGGCTGGTTTCATAAAAGTGATAAATAATGCATGGATCATTAATAAAGGGCTTTTCAGTCTTTCCCTCCCTCCCTGTCTTGTGAATATTCCATACTTTTTCTTGTAAATTAAATGATCTGTCCATCCATTCGTGGTAAACTTAGAAGGGTATATGGACAGAATGGAAGAGCTGACTAACACCGCTGATAAAATCTACAAGAATAAATGCAAATGACAGATAATCCTTTAAAAAAAACAAGCCAAATTAACTATATCAGAAGGCTGTTAAAAGCAAGGAAACCTTTCCTTCCCTGTGAAGTCTCAAAATACAAGATAATAGAATAAATGCATGGTATTGGTGAACACACACCTGATTGGGAGATTTAAAAAGACATGAGTTGAGGTCCTGGGTGTCTCTGTCTGACTTCAAAAGCACAATTCTCTTCCCCCATTTCCCATCTGAAATTGTGAAGGAAAATATGTGCTTGCTTATTAAAGTGCTCCTAGAGTTAAGTAATATTTATGCAGTATTTTCACAATACAAAACACTGTTTTAGGCTCAAATATTACTGGTATTTCATATTATCTTGTGATTCTTATTGTTTTGCATACTTTCACACCTCTGAGAATACAAAAATACAACTTCTGTCACATACTGAAATTCCAGTCTCTATATCTGCTGACAGCATTGCAAGAGGAGAGAAAGCATTATTTTTAGTACAGGTTGCCGTTGTCACAGGAAGAAGTATAGTTAATATTCACTTGGATAAGTTATTGGGATCTTAAGTTATTTTGCTAGTATTCAAATGCCTGCTTATTTTATATTCTAATGTTTGACTGCAGCAAATATGTCGCTATGCCGTTAGGTTTCTTGTGTTAACAGAGGAGGGTGCACACACAGCACACACCTGCTCAGCGGCTGGCAGTCTCAGAAGGGTGTATTCGCACAGAGCTCTTACTGTTGAGCCCCTACAACCCATGCACAAGCAGGGAGTGAAGATAGTGGGAATACAGTAAAAAATATGTTTATTATTTTGTTAGTTTTTCTTCTTTTCTGAATTCTTCAGCAAGTTGAATATGTGACCAAGTCCCATATTTGGTATAAATCTTTAGCATGTGGTAAGAAGATTGGAACTATCCTAAAGATTGATGTACTGGGGTGAATGTCCAAATCTGCGTGTGCCAGTTCCCCATCCTCTGTGCTGGTCTCTTTGAATTATATTCAGGCTTCTTCCACCCAGGTTGTCAGGAGCTACTGTGGGCCAATGTAACAAGGGTTTCTTCTCCCCAAGGAACCATTGATTTGTGAAACCAGGGAGACACGCATGCTTCTCCACATGGGTTTTGTCTGTTTTGTCTTGGATCGCAGCTGCTGATGCTTCACAGGTTGTTTTTCCGCAAAGTTTTTGTTTTCATTTCTGTTTGGTCACTGACACGATCCTTGCTCACAGAACAAGGAGTGCACAGTGTCTTTTCTGTAAATAAGCAGTTCACATCCCCCCCTCTCACCCTGGGAGGAAAATTCTGCCTCCCTGTGCACCTTCCAGGCAGGTTTCCTCTTATATATGCACTCTTGTCCCTTGTTGGGCGGAGGCAGACGTGACTGTGGGCTGAGTTTTTGTCCCCTTCATTTCCCCACAGACTAGTTCATAGAAGACTTCTAAAACCGGCAGAGTGACCCTAGGACTGAGGAATAAATTCCCTGGTACGTGATCGTGGTGATCACCTTCAAGCAGAGGAGAGATCAGTGTTGTGATTTTTCTCCCAGTTCAGTTTTCCGCTCTTGAGTGAATGTGGGTGTTGTTTTGTTTTGTTTCTTTTTACCCTCAAAAAGGATTTTTCAATACATAATCATGCATCATCTCCCTCCAAAGCCTTGGAGGACAATTTAGGTCCCTGTAGCCCCTGTAATTTTAGCAGCTACTGAGAGGCATAGTGGTTAATTGGAGATGATTGGAGGCAATTTCCCTCAGTGTGACATTTTGCTTTGCCATGCACTGGTAGAAAAGGCAGGGTTTGATAGGAATTTCAACAAAATGGAGATAGGAAGGTGCAAACAGGTTAAATATAAATATAATATAAATATAAATATAATATATAATATATATAAATATAACAGGTTAAATATGGACAAATAATATTGTCCACTAGTTCTAAGGACAATTGTTTTGCCATTGAGATGCATAAGAATGCAGTATATATGCAGAGCAGTGAGTGGGACAACAGGGACTGCAGAGAACAGAGATCCTCTTCTGTGAAGCATCTTATTTATTAGTATGCAGATATTTTAATCTGAGGGCATCCAGGGGTTACTTTAGCTGTGATGAAATGGGGAAAAAGAAAAGGTTTCTCTGTCTTGAGAGTTTGATTCTTCTGTTGCCTTTGGCCCTTGTTCTGAAAAATATAAAATGCTTGGCATGTTTTCATTTGCCATTAAGACAGCATGTACCTAAGGTTAAGTATGCAATTAGGTCTCCTCTAATAAATGTGCCCTTTGTCAACACATCCTTTTACTCTCTGGAATCTAATATAAGCATGTATTTTCCTAAAATTTGCAATAAACGACCTTTAACAGTTCAATAGATCAAATGGTGCTGCTGCCTCTTCCGCTGTGTTCAAAGCCAGTTAAACACAATGTATTCAGTCAGCAAATGGCTGGCTATGTAGCCATTTAGGCCCTCAAAAGCATAACCTGTTACTAGAGATCCCGTGTTGTTCATGCTCTTTCTGCAAGATAAATGTACAGAGGAGATAATGGGCTGGATCTCCTGCCTTCAGGAGGGCCAGGAGTCAGATTCCCAGCGAAATACTGGGAACTACACTCATTTGCACAAGCTGCAGAGCCGGCTCTGGCTCTCTGTGTTACAGTTTCTCTCCATCTCTAACCTGTTTGTAATGCGGCTTTTACTGTAGTTTCCACATCTTGCACTCAAAATCCAGCTTGATTTTAAAACTTTGTATCTCCAGTATTGTTAAATTGTCTTCTATGACGGTCTCCTCCTGGATATTTTAGTTGTAATTTGCTGGGGGCGGTTGTGGTTTGTTACTCAGGATCTGCTTGTTTGCTCCCATTTGCAGCTGAATGGGACACCATATAATGACACCAGTATTTGCATTCTGTGTGTGCTGTGTGAAATCCCTGACACCTGATACATGTTGTGTGCAACACTTGGTGTTCCTGTGGTTTACTCCCTGCTAAAGACCAAGTATCGCTTTTTTTCCTCTGATTTAACGTTGTCTAATGCCTATGTACTTTAGCCACAGTATTTGCAGCTTGTTATTTGTTAGGAGTGTTACATGTGTCATTTAATACAGTGAGGTGCTCCAAGGTACTGTATGTGAAAGTCTCTATTTGGTTACGCATTCCAAAGTTAATTAGTCTTGGATCTTTTCAGTTGTTTCCTTGGAACAACTGTGGAATAGTCTTACTAAAAGTTAGAGACGTACTCTTTCCTTAAGAAATTATGAGCAAAAATAAGGTGAAAAAAATTACAATGAATCTTTTGAAATCAGTTTGAAAGTCCACTCTCTTACTGCCTGTGATTTAAAACAGAAATATATATTACTGAAACACAGCATTCTGGTTTGTGTATTTCTTTAGCTGCTAGCAGAAGGAAAAAAAGGAAAAAAAAAATTCAAGCCCGTATGACTTCTATTGTACAATAAATACAAAATTATTGATTCTAAAATGGTGTAAGCATCCCCATATTCCATAAGTGCATGTTCTCTCTAGAAGCAGGCTACTTTTAAAAGAATACTGAGGCTCAAATTTCCACATCCCACTTGTAGGTATTTCTATTTGAAGTTTTAGCTTTTAATTTGTTCATTTTCGTTTGGTACTAGAGAAAGTAAAATGTAAATGTGCATTTCTGGGATCACTGGCAGCAATGTGAATTTTTCTTAGAATATGTACATACATATAAGTTCAACTGCTTTTAATGTTGATATTAAGGGTCAATATCTAGGTTGGGCACTAGGCAGAACAATACCATGAAATAAATGGTGAAAGAAGTTGAGTACACCTGTCGTGGTTTAACCTCAGCCGGCAAATAAACACCACACAGCCGCTCACTCACTCTTCCCCCCCGCGGTGGGATGGGGGAGAGAATCAGAACAGTAAAAGTGAGAAAACTCATGGGTTGAGATAAGAACAGTTTAATAACTGAAATAAAATAATAATAATAATACACAAAACAAGTGATGCACAGTGCAGTTGCTCACCACCCGCCGACCGATGCCCAGCCAGTCCCCGAGCAGTGGCCCCCCCAGCCAGCTTTCCCCCAGTTTATGTACTGAGCATGATGTCACATGGTATGGAATGTCCCTTTGGCCAGTTTGGGTCAGCTGTCCTGGCTGTGCCCCCTCCCAGCTTCTTGTGCACCTCCAGCCTTCTTAGTCGGTAGAGCATGGGAAGCTGAAAAGTCCTTGACTAGTGTAAGCATTACCTAGCAACAACTAAAACATCGGTGTGTTATCAACAATGTTCTCACCCTAAATCCAAAGCACAGCACTGTACCAGCTACTAGGCAGCAAATTAACTCTATCCCAGCTGAAACCAGGACAACAGCTTAGTGTTTTGTCAAAAAAAAGTCTTTGAACGAAAGCATGTAAGGTTGGTGTTGTTGATATAGCTTATGAACGGTAATTATAGATAATTAGTCCCTTGAATATTTAGCATTGAGGTAGTCAAAGAAAAAGCCCTAGTGTTTTGCAATGCTGGTAAAGAGTCTGAAACAAACCTGGTGTATCCTAATAGACTCCGTCTCTTGGAGTGCAGTGGAAAGGTCGGGTTGTGAACGCTAATCCAAACTGCATTTCTTGCAGGCAAAGGGACTAGACTCTGACTTGGTTCTTTTGAAGAAATTAATCTTCTAAGTGATGCCGCATGACTGCAGATAGTAAAGCACCAGATCTTAAAGATAGATAAGACCACGCCGTGCTCTTGCATGAGGTTATGATTCCCTAGCTGCACTCATTTCATTATAGCCTGGAGAAAGGGAAAGCAGTGTGACAGAGCATGGCATCTTTCTAAACAACTACATCAGTAGAAACCCCCTGCAGAATTTTAAGTCATTCATCATCTTCCCACCCTCATCCCTCCTCGCTGTGCTGATAAAATACTTTGCATCCATTATTAAAACACATCTTTCTGTATTAGAATGGCCCTGCAGCCAAAGCTGTTATGTGAGGCCAGAAACTATACAAACTTCTAATTCAGTGTGTTTTCTGACAGTCTGGTGTTGTCAGACTGCTTTTGGCAACTAGCTTTCTTTTTTCCATTCTTCTCTTGAATCAAAAATCTGCAAGTTAAAATGAGGTGACATATTTGTTTGTGGTTTGCATAAAATTGAATGGAAAGACTTAGCACAAACTTTGTGGAAAGGAAACACAAGACTTTAATAATGGGTGTCCAAAGCAAATCACCCAGTTTTAATTCTAACCCAATGCGAGTTGTAGACTTGGTAAAAATGTTGCCTGTGCCCTGCCATGTTGTATCTGGTATACAACATCACCCTGAATATGTCTTGCCTTAGCTCAGTTAGTCTTAAGATTGGGTGAATTTAAAGTAAGTACGACGCACAGGATTTATTTAGTTTTTGTGTGAATCTAAACAGAGTAGGCTGTAATGTGTGACCATCTGTCTAAAGGAAGAATGAAAATTATATTAGAGTTGTCATACGTATTTTTAAGTTTTATTGGAGGCTTCTGATGGTATGAAATGACATATTAGATTAGTATATAAAGGAATAAATTGAAAGGGAGAGAGTGTGAATGAGGTCCTCAAGGACTAACGCAGTATTTTCTCATATAAAAGACTTGTTTACGTAGCTGGTTTTCTTGTATCTGAAAACAGCAAAGACGAGACAGAAAGGTAAATCTCTGAATATTGCTGATTTCTTCCCTGGAATGTTATTTGCCTGTGACAATAGGCATTGTCATACCCTGTTGCAGTGGTAATCTTAGAGCATACGCAGGCATTGCAGGAATGGCTTTGGGTTCTGCTTTGGCATGCTTCATACACCCTAGCTTTCAATATCTTCCTTTAGTGGGACGGATCAAAGGCTCATAACAACCTGCCGTGAGCACAGTCAACCTGGACTTTCCATAAACGTGATGCTGGCAGAGTTGATTGCAGTGGTATCACGGGTATGCTTTGCTGACGTAGGGTGACTCCATCAGTCCTGTTTTCTGTTGTCAGGAAATGCTCTCTGTTGTTGCTGGAAGCCGTGAGAATTAACATGGTACAAATAAGTTTGTATATACCCATTTACAGATCATAGAATCATAGAATCATTGAGGTTGGAAAAGACCTCTAAGATCATCGAGTCCA
>NW_008794665.1:1967490-1978489 GCF_000699145.1 Aptenodytes forsteri
TTTCAGGTAGTTGTAGAGAGCGATGAGGTCTCCCCTCAGCCTCCTTTTCTCCAGGCTAAACAACCCCAGTTCCCTCAGCCGCTCCTCATAAGACTTGTTCTCCAGACCCCTCACCAGCCTCGTTGCCCTTCTCTGGACACGCTCCAGCACCTCGACGTCCTTCTTGTAGTGAGGGGCCCAAAACTGAACACAGTATTCGAGGTGCGGCCTCACCAGTGCCGAGTACAGGGGCACGATCACTTCCCTCCTCCTGCTGGCCACGCTATTTCTGATACAGGCCAGGATGTTTCCTTTTATACTCAGAAGGAAGGAGCAAGAGAGATTTAGGAGTATAGATGCTTTTCAAAGGAGCTCTTGAGGGGAGGAAAAAAATTACTTAGTTGAAGTTTTGCAAGATAAAGACCAGTGCCTTTTGGGTGTTTGAGTACAAAAGGGTTAAAAACAACTTGCTATTTCATTCGAAGAAAAGAGCAAATGGAAGACAACAAGCCTACCTACCAGTAAATTCTCAATGCTTTTTCAGTAACAAATTTCCAAATCCTTTGTTGCCAGGCAGTCACAAGGGTCTATCCTGCTGCCATAAGTGTGTGAGGAATTAATAGAGCTAATTCCCATAACACTAAGAGGAACTTTGCATGTAAATCTTTCACAAGGAGATTTCATATGTATTTGAATGAGACATTGCATTTTATCTTACCGGCAATCTACAGACTTGTATTTTCCTTACTATTCTGACAGACCATGACAAAACACTTAATAGTGACACAATGGCTCGTTCACAGCTGTTATAGTCTATTGTGCTGTATGGCGGTAATTGGGGAATGTTTTAATCCATTGACCTGAGTAACATGGATTATTGACATGCTACACCATGGCAGCACTTGCTACAAGCTAACAGTCAAACATCTCCAAATGTTCCACAAGCTGCAACTCTGTATTGCACATATGCTATGGAAGATGTATTGTAGCAGCTACTGATAAACAGTAGACAAAAATCTTCACAAGAATTGTCCGGTGGGTGCTCTTACACACCAGTATCCTCAAAGTGTCAGCCTGTAAAGCTCTGTGTTTCATCGAGGGGGTGCTGCTGAAGAGACACACACCCCTAAGTTTGCAGCGCTTTGCTGAAACAAATGGCATCAGTTTTATTTGGATGCTGAAGATCCTTGAATGTGTTACACTGTGGAAATAGGCATTTCCTGTTTGTGATGATTTCGGCTCTATCCGATCTAAAGCCAGACATCTGTGGTTTTGTGAATTGGAAGTCATCTTCAGTTAATTTTAGTTATCTTTACATATGAAAGTATGTAAAGATTCATTTAGCCTAATGTGAACTGGGGGTCATCCTTGAGATCTGCCATTCGTTCAGGGAAGCGGCAGGTTCCACCGCCTATATAATTGGCTCTAGATACAGAACAAGATCTAACCAGTGGAAACCACTGATACTTCCAGCTTATCATTACTAGCTTTCAACTTTGCATATTTAAATATAAATTTAGAAGACATCTCCTCATATAGAAAGAAAAGATATGCTATGATAAAAGAGCGATGTTGAGTGGCCTGGAGCCCCACATAACAGGAGTAAACAAGGGATCCTGTTACTTGAAGAAATTTGAGAATATGGGAGAAGGAAGAGGAGAAACCCACAAAGAGCCCTGGAACATTGTATTTCCCTGGCCTGTGGTGCACAAAATTGTTGATAAGTTGCGGGAGAAATATTAAACAGAGGCCTGGGCCTCTTACCATGTGTTGGGCATCTTAGAGTGTCTTAGCGTTGGGAGAGGGTTCTAAAAGTCTCTGGAACAGATGCAGGCAGTCGGGCTCTCAGGGGGAGTTTTCTGGGAAGATGGAATTCAGACAATGGCTGAGGGGTAAATAATTTAATATATAGAAGCACAAGTTGTATGACCAACTAGTTGGTGGCATCATTAACTTCCAGCATCAAATGTCTTTGGTAAATGATTAAACGACAAAGCAAAGAGGCAAGTGTATTTTGCTGGTATGTATTTCCAGCTTTGAATAATTCAATAATCTTGACATGAAAAATAAAAATACACAGTTTGGATGTCTCTCACAGGTTTGGAAACTCTGATGTGCAGCAGCTTTCCAAAAAGCGTGTTAGAAATTGAGAAGCTTAATCAAAGCTTAGGCTGCCAACTGAATCTGCAGTAGGCAGGAATTTCACAGGGACAGTTTGTTTTGCAAAGTATCCTGCTGCTGCTTTTCTTCTGGGATGGAAATAACTAAGACTACATTTCCCCCCCCCCCCTCAGCTTGTTATTTTGGGATGGAAATAACTAAAAAAACCCCCACCCCCCCCCCCCATTTCTGAGCTTCAGGTGGAAACAGAAAATGTGAAGGAGTACAGAATTATGTATTCTCTTAGAGTAATAGGACTTATATACGTAGTCAGAAAGAGGATGCACATGGTACATGTAAACAAATGCTGTTCTGTGTGAGCCTACAGCATCAGGGCTTTTTCCTAGCACCCAGAAATGAATTGTCACAAGCACTCAAAAATGACTTGTGTTCAAAGGCAACTGTGTATAGTGAGATTTATGTACTTTGTGCTGCACAGTACGTACAGAATCATAGAATCATTTAGGTTGGAAAAGACCTTTAAGATCATCGAGTCCAACCATAGATATATTGAATAAATAAAGTACATAAACAAAGACACTCTTCAGCTCCGTGGAGTTCTGTTTGGGCATTTCCCAGCTCTGAAGGCCTTGTTCTGTCACACTTAGCCAACTATCAGCAGGTGTCTTTGCTAAGAGTCCCCCTTCTCCCTGCCAGAGCCGTGCCCTTCTCCTGAAAACACAACCTTTCGCTCTTCACTGAGCACACATGAGCCCAGTGGATAGTAATAGATTCATCAGCCTGTCCTCCCCTGAAGGATCACAGCTAACCTGATTCAGCACAAATATTTGCTAAGTTAATTAGACTTCTTCTTTAATCACAGAGTAATTTGAAGTAAGGTTTGGGTTGATCCTTGTAATATTTAAATGGATGTACGTGTTCTTCCTTCTTTCTTACAGTTTCTAGTTTTGTCATTGTGAAGCCATCTGGTAAAAAATGGACTTTTCATTCAATTATTCACTTATTTTATATGATCCTCTTACAGATTTACATATAGACTGTGCTATATTTCTGGAATGACTAAGTAGCTTTGTCTACCTGAGCCCATGTAGGGTGAATCCCATGGAGCATTTCTATGGTAGAGAAAAAGTTAGTGGAAAGTCTTCATAAATCTTTCGGTTTCTGTTTCATTCTGGTAGCATCTTCACCGAGCTGATCAATAACAGAGTCTGTCATTTCTCTTGGGCTTCCTGACCTCTTTAAGGAAGATACAATGTTGTCAAAATCACAAAAGGACATACTTCATCAACTTATATCACCCCCAGTGTAGCAGGTTAGAAAATTGAGATCTCTCTCAAAATGATTTTCAGATCATCTCCTAAAGATTACCTCCTTAAAGTTTTCCTAGAGTTTACACTTTCAAACATTTTGATACCTGTGGGATTGAAAGTGGAACATGTTTTTTCCTGTCTCCTTGGAGACCTTGAAATTGAGATGGTGTTTATTTTAACCTGTAACATAAGCAAACTTTAAAAAAAATAAAATCTTTCCCTACTCTGCTGATGGCTCATAAGCATACTCTAGGAATCAGTTCTGTAATAGCCTGACGAATGGAAGATTTAGGGGATTTTTTCCCACCCTTTTCATTTTTTATTCTTGTAGAAATATTATCAAGTTTGTTTACTGGGGGTGGGTTGATTCAGATATAAGCAGAGTTTTGGGAAGAACTAAATCTGTGAGAGCAAAAGTCAACTCCGTCTCTTCTGCAGCTCAGTGTTTTTCCATCTCCACTGACTATTCCCCCACCTCACCCAACTTCTTTGCGGGTGGAAAAAGCACGTCTGGGTCCAGAGTTCTGCCTTGCTCATAGCTATGTTAGTTCACAGGCCACTTGAAGTGTTAGTAAAGTTGAATGGCTGACTTACATTTTTCATACATGTGGCTTAACACTGAACACTTTTTTCTCTCTTTAACCAACATCCTAAATTGCTTCAAAGTAAAGTCAAAGGTAATTGTCCTGTAAGTGTTCCTGAGCAGACCAGAGCAAAAAATGATCTTTGTATGTGATCAAAGTTTTGGATCAAGTCTTTTGTCAATCAGCTCTTATTCAAAGGTACAGAGATATTTCAAACAATGTATCTCATGCCTCCTTAAACATGTGTACAATCTTACACCCACCCACCCACCCCCCACTCTGTCTGTTTTGAGGTGATTTTCTTGCCTGGAGGGTTAATTCATTTCAATAGTAAGTCGCTGACACTTTGTGCAAGGCGGGAGACCCCCCATCAGACAAACACTAGTCTTTCTGCAGTTATGACAGTACTGCACTTTGTTTTCACATTCATGCAAAATTATGTGATTGCTTTGATGTAATTGTGTAAAACTGCATGATACTATCTGAGGAACTTGCTTTTTTAAAATCTATTATGTTTGCAAGATTCTCAGCAAAGTATTATTGGACACTAAAAATTCACTTTGGAATAAAGGTCAAAATTCTTTTTATGATATTACCGTAATACCTAAAATAACTTACCATATGTTAGAAATAGAGCGAAAGTAATTTTGATCCATAAAAATGAATGATTAGTTGTGATTTTTATTCTTTCAAAACCAATTACGCAGATTGAAAAGCTAGGTTTGAATCAACTGCTAGATGCGTCCCCTGTAAAATATGGGCAAATCCGCTGAAATTACCAGACTTACACCAATTAAGTATAAATTATATAAATATTCATGCCGTTTTTAACAGTCATTTGCTATTTATAAAGGAAAGTAATATTTTCAGGGAAGATTGCTGTATGTAGTGTTTGTGTTAATCATCACTGTACACTTTTGTTATTAACAGGATTTCTAACGTGGTAATATGAAACCCCGAGTTCTTAATTTCACTTTCCTCTAAATTTTCATAAGTTCTTACTTGACAGTGGATCTTGATCTGAAAAGGCAATTGAGTAAAAGTAATCTACAAACTTTGGTAACTTATTACTGTCTTCAGAGTCAAGTCGATCTTCAACCTGCAGCTTGTCATTTAGAGGTATCTTCTAATATGAGTATGGAATTTGTCTAGCATAAACCGGCATTAATATATCAGTGTTTTCCTGCAAAATATGATGTCATTGTTTACCTAAGCATGTCTAGTGTCTGCTGTAAATAGCTAAGATTGTGATGAGGAGCTGGGGATGCAGGAGTGAAGTTGAGCCTGGGAAGAAGGTGAGAGTGGGGGAAGGTGGTTTAGTTTTTGGTTTTTCTCACCATCCCAATCTATTTTAATTGGCAATACATCAAATTACTTTTCACCATGTTCTGTCTGGTTTGGCCGTGATGGTAAATAGGTAAGTAATCTTCCTGTCCTTATCTCAACCCACGAGCTTTTTCATCTTATTTTCTCCCCCTGGCCTGTTGAGGAGGGGGAGTGAGAGAGCGGCTGGGTGTGCATCTGGCAGCTGGCCAAGGTCAACCCACCACGTAGAAAGAAAACGAAGATCTAACATCAAGTTGAAAACAGGTTTAACTCCGTGATAAGCCCAGCAAACAGACCTTTCTACAGAGGGCAACAACATTTGATCTCAAAACAGTTGTTCCACCAGTATATTCGCTGAAGTTCCTCACAGGAGATGAAGGAACAGGATTCAGTATTCAGACTACCTGAGCTTGTCTTTTTCAGTTCTTCATGTTCTGTCACTAAATTGACAAGAATAAATTGTCTTTCAAATTGCGAAGTCCATTTAAACCACAGGCTACGTTAAGTTCAGGACAATAATTAAACCGAAGTTTTCTGTCTCAGCTGGTAGCAGTTTATGGACTGCTCTTGAAACAGGTTGGTTGATATTAGCTTTTGGATTTTTGAAATGCTGAGACAGACATGTTCCTTTTTCTCATATTCAGGAGAGTAAATGGCTTGCTTGCAATTTACCTTTTAACTGCCAACTTCTGAATAGTGTCTTTCTTTTATTTTTCTTTTACATTGTCTTTTTTAGTTCTACATGTGCCTGAAACATTTTTTTCCTGTCTGTGTGGGTTTACAGGATTGACCTCTGCCTGTAGATTTTCCCCTCAACTCTTTGTGATCCTGGCATGCCTATGGACTGGATTCCTAAAGTGAAAATGAATTCAATCCTTCATGCTTTATAAAAGCAGCTGAGTTGTGTACAGTCCACTTACTAGTTTCAAGTATTTTGTTAGCCACAGGAAATTTCTGGTACAAGTAATCTAGCTAGCAACATTTGTCTTCCCCTGAACCTGATGTCTCTTATTATGTTTTAGTTTCCAGTTGGTGTGGTTTAGACAAGGTAAAGATACTCTTGGTTACTATTCCATCTGCATGGCTAGGTCTGTGTAAATAAACAGTAATAATACTAATAGTGTGGAATCCTTAAGAAGTTCATGATCTTTCTGGATCAGCTAGCAAATAATGCTTGCTTACAACTATCACAAGCAGGCTGTAAGTGCATAAAAAAGCAAACTATATCTTGGGTCCCTGAGACCTTTTTCTCCTTTCTGAAGCTGATTAAATAATGTAAATGCAGGCATACATACATAATAAGCATCTGCGTGGTCGGACTGCCAGAAACAAACACATTTATCACCATTGCTAAGGACTTGTTGTATCATGCAAATGTGTCGTCTAAGTCGGATACAGTGGCAGCGCTGTGACAGATTTAACAAGATTAGATGACCTCCAAAAAAAGCTTTACAAAGCATTACAGATAATGCTATGCAAATTGACAAGCAGCACAGACAAAAAGCTTAATAATTACTCCTTCTCCCTTTTAAAACATTTTTCTTTTTTGGAGGTCAAGCCAGGTTAATTTATAGAGTCTGAAAGTGTCTGTTACACACACTGTGGTCATTTTTCAGAAAATCAAGGAAAAAACCCAAACAGTTTAAATTAGGAAAAGTGATCAGTGCAGATTATGTTAACAGGTCTTCTCTGAGCCTCAAAGGTCAGGGAATTTCAGTTTACAACTGGACAAGCTCCAACAGAACCAGCACTCAGAGTTAATGTGACCCTGCTGGGTTAGAAAATGATTTAAAAGGACCAAAAAATCCCCAACGCAGCATTGAAAAGTAATTGCTCCGGCAGTGATACCCTTCTGGATAAACTCAGTGACATCTAATTTATGGGTCATAGTTCCCGTAGCCTTGTCTCATGAATGCTTTCCGACAGCACAACATTTCTCATCAGAGCACTTCATCTATTGAGGCGTTTGCAGAATTTTGCCCATTGGGTTGAACTTGGATCAAATATTAAAACTTTACTGAAAAATCTAACTCCTTTCCTTGGTCCTACAGACAACAAAGTGATTAACTTTGGGTGGTTTTAGTAGTTCTGCCAGCTTCAAATAGTTATATGCAAGTTTCAACATTTTTTAGGCAACTGCCTTTAATCATCCACCATAATCTTAAGAGGATCCATACTATAGCAACTACAGCTTGTGTAGATGGACCTATAGCAACTACAGCTTGTGTAGATGGACTTGAGCTTGTTTGGTAATTGGTTATACTTCACGAGATCAGTGTGAATTGTAAATCCACTGCAGAATATGGAAAACTGAAGATTTTTTTTTTTTTTTTTTTTTTAAAAAAGGACAGAGGCATGGTTTCATTGTGCAGTGGAGGACAGAGTCAGGGGGCGAGCACTGTTGAGTTTTCAATCTGGATGGGGATTTCGCTTTCGAATCATATCTTCTAACCATCCCCCCCACCTCCTAAGAGTAAACTTGGAGCACCCGGACTAGATTTCTTTCAAGTGAATTTCAGTTGGCAAATCTAGCCTGTTGACTGCAGGGCATGCAGTCCACAGGCCCAGCACAGCCTCAAGTTAACCCCCTCCTGAAACATGGGAAGTGTGGACACCGTCAACTGTCACTCCTCAGGTTGGCACTTGCTGGGCCTTGCTGCTAGCTAATGTGGGCTGTTCCCTAAGATACCTTGGGAGCTGGAAAGTGTGCTGTGGAAGAAGTGTCTGTGTGGCTAAGCTGCCCTTCTTAGTAAGGGCTTATCAGCATTATTGCACTGGCCATCTGTAAGGCTTTCCAGGGTCAGTCATATGTAGTACTGACCACACTGTGAGCGTGTCAGATCATGGCTTTCTAGACCATGACTAACCATGACAGGTGAACACATAAACTTTAAATGTCTAAGGCAGAAGATTGCTCACCAGCCTGAAAGACAGTCAATAGCCCGCTCGGATTTAAATTTAGTAGTGGTTTGGGACAAAATTCTCCTATGACATTTTGAGAACTTCTCTTGAAGTCTGTTTTGAAAATGAGACACTGATGACTCAGTCATTGGGGCAGTTTTGAGAAATGCCTACGTGAAAGTGGAATGAGCAATAGAGATGTTGATAAATAAAGAGAGAGCTACCAGTGCATTTTACGTAAGACTCTCAATGCAGATTTGTGGAAGGCAAAAGTACTTGTAATATCATGTTCGGTGAATGACTGGTTTAAATTACTAAATTTAATAATTTAATGTTAACCTTCATGTAATGTTTGACACAGCTCTGAAATCCATTTTGCAGCATTTTCATTAAAGATTAACAGCCCAGGGTCAGAACTGCTTTCCCAACTTCACTGGTGGTGAATAAAAGGTGAAACAAACAAACAAACAAACAAGTCATGGTCCTTCAGGGAGAGTGAAGAATTTGGTCAAAGGTTGTCTAAAGAAGTAGTGTGAGTTGACAACATCAGTATGGATCTGACTCGGGGTTCTGACTGTAGGGCAAAAAGAGGACCTAATATTACACATGAGCGAGCTCTCATGGGCTTTTTCAGGTTAGTGCAGCTTGGTAAATAACTTTTTTTTATTCAAATCAAAGCTCAGTTCCCAGACTGTTGATATTTTCCTGTTATTAATCACAGCCAAACTTTGGAGTCACTAGCAAACCATGATGAATGAGTAAAGGGTCAACGGAAGGTAGCAGAGCCCTAGCTGATATTGGGACCGCATTGCTCTAGGCAGACATCGCACAAGCACGTTGCAGGACCATGTAGCAGAGAATGGGAGAAGACATAGGAGCAAGGGGAAGTGTGGTGTTTCATGTCATACAAAAAGCCGGTGTAACAGTAAGATAGAGCCTCCTCATCTTTTCACTCGAAGGCTACAACCTTAGCCACTTGGCCTTTTTGCTTACTTGCTGTTGCGTTTTATTTGTATGCTTTGGTTGTTTTTTAATGCAAGATCTGAATGGTAAAGGAGGATGAAGAACTGTCTGTAAACCACTATGGAGGTTTCGGTGTTGCACTGTTCAGTGTGCTCCAATATCATCCATTATATCATTTGGAAATCTAGGGATAAGCAACTGTCTACAGTGCAGAAGTTTCGGTGTTAATCTGTTCAGTGTGTTTTAGTATTAATTAATAATAATGGTTGGAAATCTAATCATTTAGTTAGATGGGTCTCTTCAGTATAATACCTTGGACTTCTGCCAACTAAACACATGTAATTCATTGACCAGGTGGCCTCAGCCCTGTCTTCAATTTTGCCTTTTTCTCTTCCTGTTGGCTCACCATGGATGTTTAGAGAATTTTTGCTTCATTCAAACTGATTATCTTGGTAGGGTAAAAAATTAATCTTAGACAACAAAGAAAAACATTTCTGCATTATAAGTGCTGAGAAATTGTTTTTCAAGGCAAATGATGGATTATGAAACAATAGAATAAAAACTTGGAAGATGAGAATCACAAGACCACCAGGCTAAGATAACCAAGAAAGCCTTTAAAAGTATTATTCTTTTTTCTACTCAAGGTGGTATATTGCTGTGTTCATTTGTTGCCTTGTTAATTATGGGTTATGATTTTAATTTTTCTGCATTGGGTTCTTCTTGTATTATAGAAGAATGCATCTTGTAAGTGGGTTCTAGGCCATCACCTCCAAGATAAAAATATTGTTGCTTGTGTGAAAGTAAGAATAAACAAATCACGTTAGAAAATAGAGGCCGATTGATGTAAGAATCAATTAAAGAAAAGAAAAAGCCAACCCTCCTCTATGTACAACACTGCTTGGGTGGCTAAATGCATTGTGGTTTTATCTACTGAGTTACAAAGCGTTAGCTAGTGGCCACTGCCAGAGGCAACCTGTTGTATTACTTCAGTCAATAGATCATCTTTTGTCGCAAATCCTCTGTTTCTTTGAGATCAATAGAATGGCGGGACTGCCTTCTGTTTCTGAGTTTTTCATGTTCTGTAACAGAATGACTCATTTATAAATGTGCATTTTATTCATGTTAAGGAAACTGATAATTTAAAAATTGGTCTTTTCCTCACCTGTGCAAACATAAGAAGAAAACACCAACTGATAGAATTAATTTAGGGCTAAAATTCAAATAATCTTTTGATTTCTGAAACTTCAGTGTTCTCAGAACAGAAAATACTTTTCAGTTCATGAACCCTAGCTAGCTTTGCAACTGTTTACTTCTCCCTATCCCCTTTTATTCCCTTGATATCAATTTATAGGAATTTCAACAAAAAGACTGCCCAAGGGAAATTAGTCTGTAAAGTCCATTTGAACACTAGAGTTCAAATACCTTCTCTACTGAGCAAACAAGAAGAGGAGTAATGAATATTAACCAAGTCTGTCCTCATTACAGCATAACACCTGAGAGAGCATAGCTATAATCCACAAGACACTGGCTTTGTAGATCTGTGGCTTTTTCTAATATGAAAGGGTCAGGTCCTCCTGACCAGGTGCATGTAAATTATCATTACTATATATTGACTCTTCTAGATTTATTTTCACGTAAGCTAAATATTATGATTTTTCTTTCACATATAATTGTCCTGGTTTCAGCAGGGATAGAGTTAATTTTCTTCCTAGTAGCTGGTACAGTGCTGTGTTTTGGATTTAGTATGAGAACAATGTTGATAACACACCGATGGTTTAGCTGTTGCTAAGCAGTGCTTACACTAGTCAAGGACTT
>NW_008794665.1:1978920-2000984 GCF_000699145.1 Aptenodytes forsteri
GACAGATCTGACCAGAGCGTGTTAAGGCAAATTTGTTACAAGCATTCATCAAATTGGTTCAACAGTCGCTGGTCACAATGTTGATTAATTTGCTCTCAAAGTTGTCGCGCTTGCTCTCAAAGTTGTGTTAAGCAACACCTTACTTGCTGTACGTGTTCCCTGTTGTGCTGTCTGTCACCTCTGGGAGCTGGGCCAAGGATATCATTTTGCTGCAAGGTGTAACACCAGTTTATGACATGATAATATTATTGGTCATGAGACTAATCAGGTATTTGTACTTGGCATTGCCATCACCTCCATACCTCGGGAGCCACCTTTCAGAAACTATTAATAATTACACTCTTTACCTTTTCTCCTCGGGGAACCAATCTATGGGGGAGACATGGGGAGACACTTTCCCCTGTGCCTTCACCTTTCCTTTCTCCTTCAGGGCATCGCTCCAAACAAAAGATCCTCCTCAGTCTTAGTTTTGAAAAGAAGATGTACTGTTATCACACAATTCAGGTCCAGGTATTAACTATAGTCTCCCAGGAGTTGTAGTTTATAAGAAGATATTCTCCAGAATGGAATTAACCCAAATGATCTCAGCTATCTGTTATTTGGCCCAGTTGCATGTTCAGAATCCTGTAAATAATAGCCAAGAACTTGCTTAACTTGCACACAAGTACATTTTATACACAAAACATAGTTACTTCTTTGTACAACAAATATTTATGTTGTGCAACTTCTTGCCAAATGATGTAGATACTTAAAGTTTATATAGGTTTAAAAAAAATCCAAAGCAATCAGACAAATTCAAGGATGAAACAATCCGTGGAGGACCATTAACTAAGGGACATGAACTCTAGTTTTAGCCAACAGTAGTTGAAAGTTGGGCAAATATGCTAGCGGGGTATTTACTTTCTAATTATCCTGTGTCCTGGGCTTTGTCTGGATCTCATTTCCGAATGATAATGTTAGAGTAAGTTTTCAAGTCAGGGAAGGGGCGCCCCAGTTTATACCAAAAAAATCCATTTAGAAAATCTATTTCAGTATGATATCATGCATTATGGAAAATACCAGACACTTGGATATGATTCCTGATTGCCTTGTACACTGATGAAATAATAAGATTCCATTTGTACTTTGAAGGAAAAAATATCTCAGATTCATTTGATAAATTTAATGTAAGTATCGATAAGTAACTCCTGTGATACTTTCATTTTTTTAAATAAAAACCCCAAAGATTCGCATTCTCTGCCTTCACAAGTAACACTGGGATTTCAAATGTTTTAAAAATTATATTTTATATATTGTGTCAGACATCTAACTGTTGCTTGTTACTGCTTTTAGGAATGTAGAGTTCAGCAGTGAAAGGTGAACAAAGCTCTTGAGCATAGCGCCGACATTTCTAAAGAATATTGCTGATAAATTAATTAAGAGCCGCATGAAGACATTGAAGCATCACCATTAATGTTTGATAGCACAGCATAAATCTTCGTAGTTACGTTTGATTCATTGTAACTGGGAAGCAGATCATTACAGGACATAGCTTTTCTGGCATTGTTTTTTTTTTTTCCTTGTGAATCCTGAGTAGTGTCACATGAAACTGCACAACGAATTCTTCCTACATATTTACAGACTGTAAGGTTTGTCATAATTGACACACATTTAAGTGCATGCTGGCAATTATTTGTCAGAGTTGCTTTGAAAAGCAAGCCCTGCCTGATAGTATTATCCAAGTGCTGAAGACCATGTAAGAAGACATTTATCTCAGACCCAAAGTTTGTTATGTTTTATAAGTCAGCGGTGTACAAATACAGAGGGAAAAATAAAACCAGAAAAAAGCCAATATTCCCCAGGCTTTTGTAGTTTGATGCATAAACTGATCTATAGTGAAGCTGAGGGCAGGTGTACAGTTCAGTTGTTAGCATACGGCCAGCTAGACCCTTTGACTTTATTGTGCACATTAAATAATCGTGTTCATGAGTTAATTTCAAACAGATGTGTTTGTAGCATAAAGTATACATGGCTTGGAAAATATGGCCATAAAAGTCTGAAATGCCTGTTTCCAAGACTGCAATGAAATGGTTTGTATTAGTAACTGTTGAAAGCAGGCTGTTCTCAACATAAATTCATTGAAATGTTTTGGAGAGCTTGCAGTCAGAAGATAATTTTGCATTTTTACTGGCTTTTTTAAACATCATCTTCAACTGGGAATCATAAATATTTTCCAGATTGATATTTCTATTCTCTTTGCAACATAGACTCTCTGTTTGGTGTTAAGTCCTTAAAATTTTGAATAAGAAACTTGCTTTAACATTGATAAATATTTTTTAGGAAATATTTCTAGTTTGGAAGCTGGTTAGACTGGTTAATAGAGGTATTATTATTCTGACACATTAAATCACAATAGATACTTGGACTATTGTGTCTCTTTTGACTGTGATCTGTTTTTTCCCCTGTGGCTGTTTAAGTCCTCATCTTTCTGTTTCCTTGCAGCTTCAGCAGTTGTTTGCCTGTGCAAAACCTAGTCACTCAGCTAGATGTTTGCGCTCATCTGCTACATGTCTCCATGCACAGAGGGGAAAGAAGTGGCGTGACGCCACATGTTTCCAGCCTATTAGTCCTCTGGAAAGATCTAAAGCCACAAGCAATTTTAAACAGATTTAGAACATACAGGTCATATTAGGGTCCTGGCTGGGCAATTCTGGATATCTAGCTCACTTCATTGTTTAAAAGGTATCCTTTGCGGTGATCTTTGTCACACTCTTTACCTTTTTGCACTCTTTTTCTTTGTTTTCTCTTCCTTCTCTTTACTTCCTTGCTGCCATGTCATTTTTATATAGCTGCTTTTTCTAGTTGGAGTGGAGCTGTATAGATAAGGCAGTATTTTGCAGCTGTGTTTCATCTTTTGACCAGTCCATCACTTACACAGCAACTGGAGCTTGCTTTTTGTATCAAACTCTCCCCTGTGCCCAAGCCTCGCGTGCTGCTGGGGAATGCAAGCAAACAGGTAGGCAGCTAATGATCTCATCAGGTGCTGCATCTTCTCCTTGTGTCCCTCGTAGCAAAAAACGCCTTTTGTTGCACCAGAACTTAAACTGGCAGCACCCCAACAAAATCTCCAACAAACGTTTTTGCTGTGTGGTAATCTTCAACCAGCTGGGACTGGAGAGCCTGAGGAATTGAGTTACTCCCAGGCTGAGATTTCTAAAGAATATGCTTTATACTGACTTATTATGATACAATTTCTAGCAGTGGTACATTTTAAAATACTCATGTGATAGCTCTGGGATCTGGCTGTGTGTCTCAGTGTGTAAGTAAAACTTCAATCCTCCTTCTTAGAGTTAGGTGATAAATCTTTCTGTTCACTGATAAAAATTCAAATCTCTATTTCAGTGAGAAACCAAGCACTTTGAATGTAATTCATGGCTTCCTCCCTGAGTACTCCATGAGCTTATTTAAAAAAAACCAGCCATAATTATTAATAATAAGAGCTGGAAAAAAGAATATCTTGCATAAGCTGGAAATTGTGATTTATTCTGGCAGTCACGTGCTGAATTCAGGTGAGTAAGATGGGGGAATGCCTCTGGTCCCTGATCTATTCTACTCACCTGACATTGACAGCCCATATATCCTTGTGTAGGTCAGACCAAACTATTATGTTAGTAATAGAGCATATAAATGTAATATAAAAATGTAATATAAAACAGAAAAGCCCAGAAATTTATTTTGCATGGCCACTGAAGCTGTGTCCCAGGTGTAACATGGACAGTGTATTAAAATCTGCTCACAACTGAGATGAGCAGAGATGACGTGCCGCCTGGTTGTTCTCTAGGGAGACAGAGGTGAAAAATCTTAGCTTATTTTCTGTGCTCTTCTAAAATGAAATCTTAGGTACCCTTAACATCTGTGGCTAAAAAAGCATTTGTGGCTCATTGTGGGTATTGAAAACAATAGATGCTGTATAGGCAACAATATGTAGTGGCATAATCTGAAAGTTGAAATTGTTTTTGAGAGAAAATTCAGCAGCTTTTACTGCCACCACTGAAAGATAAATGGCAACTGAAAATAATTTTGTCTTGCTTTTGACATCTTAGTAATAATAAGGTTTTTAATGCCTTAATAATACAAAGGTAGACATGCAGTATCATATTTCATCTTGTTTAGCCCGTGCTTAGCTAGTGGGGATGAAGAAAAGAGTGGAACAAGAATTTATAAGGCAAATACTGCTCTTCCTGTAACTGCAGTAAATCTAGTCTGATTTATTTGTCTACAGAAGATACAATATTTCAGGAGGAAAAAGATGATACAAGGGCTGTGTCCTTTTGGACAATTAACAGTTTCCATGACTGGTTGTACCCTGACTTGATTATCGAAATGCCTCTATTCTAACAAGTGAATTTGGTACTTTTGAAAGCAGTTTTTTAGTGTTGGATTGTCATGTGGTATTTTTCATTGGAAGAAGAATGAAAGCAAGGATTTTTCTGTTAGTAAAAGCTGGGATTATTTTTTTTTTTTCCCTTTCAACTGCTGACAACCTCCTCTACTTCACAACTGGAACAATCTGCGCATGCAATGCTGTGTTTCTCAGGAGTTCTCCATATCATAGGCAGAGGCGCTGGGAGAGAAATATTTATCTCAGTGATGATTTTCACTGATCGTGACTAGCCTGATACCCTCATTTCTAGGTTTGGGGTTTTTTTAAGCTGGTTGCAACTAATTACTCATGATTCAATACATATACAAATATGTGTAACAATGAATGCAGCTGGGAGGCTTGCAAAAAAAAAAAAAATCACACTGGTTATCACTAATTTTAAAGAGTAGACGGAAGAGCTAAGGTTACATGACTGTCCATGTTAATTCATTTTTTCATTTTCAGAAGTCTGTATTTATTGAAAGATATTTTTACAAGATGAAATGATGACTGGGTAACTGTAACTCCCTTAGTGAAGTTTTGCTTTTGTCACTATCTCATTTACTTCAGTTACTTATTTACCTTCTGGGGGAAAATTCCTTCATATCATACAGGTTATAATATCAACTGGGATATATAGAACAAATATTTAGTCTAATCCCAACCAGAAACTTCTAATAGCTGGCCATACCCAATATTAGCCAGCAGTGTTCAGACATATAAGTATATTGCAAGCTGTTTCTTTGTGCAGCTTGTAGTACTACTGAGCAGCTGAAACTTCTAAATCTAATGCAGGTTTCATCTAAAGTAACAGCTTTGGCTTGATACACCTTTACCCATCTGTTCAGAATAGTTTTAGAAGGGTAGAGGTTTGGAGGGATTAGTCTGCTAAGATATTTTTCCATTCCTGTAGTTTTCTCTTGTTTCTTCTGCATCTTTCTGTTGCACTTCTGTTCATCTCAAGGAAAAGGCCAAGCTCAAAACCTGACTCAAACATTTCAACAGGGCTTCAAAGGGGACTTCAACAAACCCTAGCCATCTCATGATAAATTTTAGTATTTCTGTGCATAGTCTTAATATTCAAAATGGCTCTGAGAAAGGAGAAGGATCACTACTTTGCCAAGAGCTCTTGCCAGGAACTGATGTTTTCTCTGTAGATTTGTACGCTATATGTCTAGTGGGGAAAAAGAATCATGGTAGCATAATTGAGCTGCAGATATTAACATCAGGAAGATTTAAAATCTGGGCCCAAGGAGACCTGAAAGTTGAGGAGAAAAAATAACCAGGCCTTATTTTCAGGTTCTGAAAGGATAAAGCTTATAGTACTTTACAAGGAAGATTGCATTGTGTTTGCATGTCTGAATATAGCTTCTGTTATAAAGAAAATTTGTGATGATTAGACTGTTGTGGGCTGGATTCATTAAAGGGATTAGCTTGTGTTTGGGCATATGTGTTTATGTAGCTATATGTGTGATATGTGTATATAAATCTATTCCCACACAGAAGACTTCGTTAGCTCTAACTTCAGATTGCTAGACAACATATCCCACCAACACAACCTGTAAGAGGGGGAGGAAGCTGTTCTTTCCTGTATTCCTCACTCTATGTTGTATTCATTAGTTATATCTTTTAATTGCTAATTACACTTTCCATGCCTTATGCAGAAACTTTGAATCTCTTTTCATACCAGATCATAGTGAAGCAGTTCAGACTTTGACCTATTTTCCTGAATATATGGTCATTATTTTTTCTGATGATGGCTGAAGCTGTTATCAATGACATGATATGTTCTTCCACATGTTGTTTTTCATAGTTTGTAAACTTACAGACTTTGTAACTTGCATACTTTTATGTGAGACAGGACTGCAGATGGCATTTGTGAAAAAAAACCATCTTGAGTTGTGGTGTTTCGGAAATTCAGTGTTTCATGTTGGTCGTCTTTTGTTCTCAATTTGCCTGTATTCACCTCAACTTCCACTCTGCTTTTAATGCGGTCTGAGGGTACGTAAGCATTATTTGTGATAATGATGACATATGGATGATTTATTTAACATCAGTCAATGAACTGTGGGACAGCTGATCTTGGTGGGTAGTGCCAGGGCTTTACCATGATAATTACTGTGGGCAGCTCTTAATGTGGTGATGCCTCAGGAGTCATTCAGTCCAAATATGACTCCCCTTTAAGAGTTCTCCCTTCCTATTCTTCCATTTCTACTTTGCTTTGCAGAACATATCCTCCTAACCTGTGGTTTGCATTCTCAGAAGTTTATCTTTGCCAGAAGAATGCGGCCATAGCCATCTGTTGAAGGATTGCTCCCTAGCGGCTTATCTAATAAAATGTTTTTTCTGGAAATGTCACATATAAATAAAGGCCAAAGATCATTCGGCATCTCAGCCAGACCCTCTCCATCATGCTACGCTTACTGTCACAAGACATTTAGTTTCATAAGAGAGCAGCTGTGCCAAGTGTTACTAACAAAAAATGAGTACTAGTCAAAACTGCTTGGGCTTTGACTACAAAACCTGCAATTCAGGCCAGGGTCATAAAAAGCTTGCAAATAGGCATCAGAAGTCAGCAGCCGCTGTTGCTCCCACGCTGTCTGTGGAACGGGTGGGCTTTCCCTCAGGTTACCAGTGCTCTACTTCATGTTACTCTCCTTGCATTTGCCAGGGGTCCTGTGTGGTGGTTTCCTCTGCTACTGGAAATCAGCATAAGGACTTCTGCTATGGCCACAGGCTCCTTTCCTAAAACAGGGGAGGGCCAGGAGGCTGCTACATCTAGGACGCAGGGTTTTCTCTAATGAACGGAACAATTTCTTTTAAGGTGATTGGGTTTTATGGAATTACAGAACGTGGCAACGTTGGCATCTTGATTTATCTTTTTTTTTAAACCATGATGAGGGAATTTATTACATTGATTGAATCTAGTCAGTTTGCTTATATATTCTGTGACACGTGGAAGTACATGTTATCTGGGCTGGGGTAGGTAGGTGTGTCACTTTTGGGTCTTTTTTCTTACCCTCCTGCTTATCCATACTACACGTCAACATGGCAGATGAATAATGTGTTCTTTAGTCTAACCGTATATTTGCTCTACCTAATTTCTCTTGCACTTTCCAGGTCTCGAATTCCTTTCTCCCCTTGATTGGTAACCATGGTGCTTGTAATGTGCGGCAATTATAGATTGGAACATACCAGCATAGAGTAATTTATGCAAAAGTAATTACTTAAATGACTCTTCATTATATTGCAATCAAATCCTAGATGCTCTGGTATAGATGTTACATATCCGATCTCAGCATGCTACTTCAAGTCTTTGAGTCCAATTCTGAGATGATGTAAATCCGTGCAGCTCATCTACACAGCTCCAGTGCTTTGAGAAGGGCTGCACAGGCTACTGCAAACTGATTTACATCTATAAAAGAAAAGAAATTGACCTTAAAAACTAACACAGAAAGGTAGATCTGAGTGAGGCTAAAGTATTCTGAGAACAATAGTCTCAACAGTGAGAATGACAGCGACCGTATTCTTTCTTCTCTGAAAGTCCTTTGAGATAATTTTCTGCGTTGTTACTTTAGCCACTGAGTTAGCCACAAAGTGGTGAGTGATGCTTATGCCAATTTAAACTGTAGCTGGGGTTTTTTGTTGTTTGTGGGGGGAGGAGGGGTTGCTGGCTGGCTGAAGTCCTTAGCAGTGTGGTAGTCCCAGTTTATCTTTCGATCCTGTTTAAGCTTTATAATAGCAAAGTTGCCTTTGACTGTTCTCTCAGCAATTTTAGGCAAATCTGACAGTAGCTCATTTGGAGGGCTGCATTGTGAGATGCGTAACTGAGGCTTCAAAACGTCCTAATGAAATTAGCATGTCTACTTTATGTTGCAGGGTACTGACGAGTGTTTGTAGAGGCAGTTGCTTTAATTCGAAGTATTATAATTGATTGCACTCTGAGTAATGTGGAAACTCAACCTCATTTCCTCTGTAATTCAGAGTGAGGTCTAAAAACGCCCGAACCCTCTCACGATGCACAGAAAGGTTATTATCCACCATGAAGTCTTTGTGCAAGCACTATTTCTGCATTTTAGGCTACATAGCTATTTTTGCTGTGGTTTGAGTGAGTGCAAGGAAAACCCTTTTTGCCGATTCCAGTTTTCATTATATTCAGAGATTTGCATAGAGCACATTTAGTTCAATCAAGTCTTATGGAAAGCAATTCCAGGAAAGTCTAAAAATCTCTCAGCTATGGTACTTAATGTGGTCAGCAGGAAATGCCAGTGAGAATCCATCCATCTTTCTGGTTCAACTGCTTTGTCATTAGATAAACAGCATGGCATCTGTGTTTCACAAAAGTATTTCTTCCAGCAAGAAACTGTTTCCCTCTTTGTATGAAACAGTTTAGTGCTAAGTGTCTTTATTTCTTTGCAGTTCCACCTCCTGCCCTCCTTTCTGTTTATTATGAGACAATGGCAAACTGCTCTCAATTTGTGTGTGACGAGGTGATGCCTCATGTGAAACGTTCTAACGTATACCCTTGGCTAAGTTTGTTTATACTAAAGCTGTTACTACTTTGATTTCATGATTTTATTAGTCGTCTAGTCTGTGGGAGATTACTGAAGCTTTATTTACATGTGAACATGCATGTGAACTTCACTTCTAAGTTATAGCTGCATCTTACTGTATGTCTAAATAATAAAATTAAACCAGGTGCTGACTGAAACATACTGTTCATACAAGTTTACTTTCAATTCACACTTTGAGACTACCAAAACAGAGGTAAAAATGAGAGGTTTGAAGAGACACTTGGCTTATTTCCATTACCCCTCTACTTTCAGGACGTTTTATATGTCAAATATCTTGTTTACATACAGAACAGCAGTGTACAGTTTCCCATTATTGAGTCTTAGAGGAATTTTTTTTATAATATCAAAGGATTGGTTTGGTCAACAAGCTTTTGTTCTATGAAAACACTTTAATTGCTAGATTGACCTAGTGACCTTCTGTTCATCACAGCAGGGACCTGTAGTCAGAATGGGTTGTTGCACTCTGAAAGACATTGTATGAAAATGGCATCGTACGGTGGCATGCATCTTGAACAAAACTTCGGCAACAAGTTTAATGCTGACCAGAGAGACAGTACAGCTGCACTAGCGTAGTGCTACAGTTGGGATAATAATCCCAGACTTAGGTATTTCATTGCAAATACATAGCTTTATATGAAGAAAAGACACTTGTTATTATTTTGCTATTATGAGTAGTTTTCGACTATCTAGTCTGCAGAGATTTATGGAGGCTTTACTTAAATTTGGATGCAGAGACCTGAAAGGTAGGTTACTCAGAACTGGTGAATGTAATGACTAGCTTGAATTGTAAAAAACACAGATTTTAATTCTTCAAGAAGAAAGGAAAGGACGTGCATCACATGTATTTCAGATCTGCTGTGTCACCATTAGTCCTGTTTACTTCATGGGCATGATGAAGGTATTTAAGTCTATAACAATAATAATGCTATATATTTAGAACCATAGTGGAAAAGTGTTTCCCTTTTTTACAATACACAGTCATATAATTTCAGACTCTACACTGTTTTTTAGATAAACGATCATCCATTTGTCACTAGTTGTGTATTTCAGATCTGCTGTGTCACCGTTAGTCCTGTTTACTTCATGGGCATGATGAAGGTATTTAAGTCTATAACAATAATAATGCTATATATTTAGAACCATAGTGGAAAAGTGTTTCCCTTTTTTACAATACACAGTCATATAATTTCAGACTCTACACTGTTTTTTAGATAAACGATCATCCATTTGTCACTAGTTCTGGGCACATTTAGCTCATTTTACAAGATTTGGAAAGACAGTGCATATCTGAGGCAAAGATGTCCATTTCTCCTGCAGATTTTTTCAATTTGGAGGATGCGTCTAGCTAGTAAATCATTAGTATGTGATTACCCCGTGTGGGACTACATGGGCATTTTTTCAGCCTGCCAAGGGAGCAGGACCACTGAAAGAGCGCAGATTCTGGCAGTCTCTAGCTTGAAGTACCTGGCAGGTTGACGGATGCAGTGAAGGCCACACCTCTGGCTTTGCTGTTGTCCTTGTGCTAGCTAAATGAAAGCTAATATGGGGTTGTCTTCCTGGCTAAAATCCTACCTTCATGTAGTACATTGATCAGCTTAGATTGTCATGCACTGAAAGGCATAAAAAAGCAGCTCTACAACAGATGTGTGTTCCCATACAAATGTCGTCGGTGAGAAGTGATGATTCAGGAAAGCAGACCACAGCGGCACAGTTCTTGCTCTCAGCCATTTCTTTCCTAAATATACATCATTAAGGCCAGAGTGCCCCTTTCCCTTTTCTTTTCTTTTCTGGATTACCAATTTTGCTAAAAGGAACAAATTCATTTGAAAAACAAAAACAACTTTAAAAGAGGGTATATTATTTAGGTTATTTGAAACTGAATTAGAAATACATAAAACATGAAAATTAGTGCTTTGAAATGTGTGCCTGGGGTCAAAATTGTGGGTATTGAAAAAGCATATATTTAGCTTTAATTGGGTCCCAGCTGAGCCCAGTGGTGGAGGGGTGGAATGGGGGCAGAAAACTGTGTGCTTTTGTTAAAGATGATATAAAGATATAGCAACTTCACGGTCTTCATTTTGGATATGGGCCCTCTGGTTTTTTGATGGTCCAACCCTTTGTTTTTCTGTGATGCTCCAGTCTAGTAAATAGGTCAGATTTCTGTAAATTCTTAATGAAATTAGTGAAGGAATTTACCTTAGTCCTATTTGTATTCCTTTTTGTCTCTTTCCAAATACTCAAGACAGTGTATGGATTGGTGTTTCAGATCCGCTGTGTCACCATTAGTCCTGTTTACTTCATGGGCACGATGAAGGTATTTAAGTCTATAACAATAATAATGCTATATATTTAGAACCAGTGACTTTTTATTGATGGTAAAATGCACAACTAAAAAGAACTTCTGTCTTTATGAGGAAAATCTGAGCTGAAGATTTGTTTGTGAAGTTTGTCATTTTGGGTTTTCTGTCTCTAGTTTAAAATTGTTCTCTTTCTGGACTCTTTGTTTTTAATCTTGGCATGGAACAAACGATTTCTTCTTGGGTAAGTATAGAACTGTATCTTGTACTGGACCCTTCAGGAGTTTCATTTATTTACTTACGGGAAGTGTCTGTCTCATTAATTTACTTAAGATCACCCTTGGCTAACAGAGAGATAGTGGACATTTCATTAAGTAAAGCCCAAGAGTCTGTGTGGAGAATGAGAATGAAAAAAACAACAGCATGAGCTCCTCTGTACCATATTGTGTCAGTCAAGCGGTTACTTTCAGAAGTCACCATGTTGAATTGGAAAGAGCAATGAATTTCCATTCTTTTTTAGAGATGAAAAGGAGAGGGAAAGAAAATCTTTCATCTTATTATGAGCTGTCATTAGTTAGGATAAATTTTGTACTAAGGAACGCATATATGAGTGACATGGTTTGGGTACTTTCAACATTGGTGAGAAAGATTATCTGAAATCTGTAACTACTTAAAACTGCATAATTTAATAATTAGATTTAATTAAGGAAAACTGTATCCAGTTTTGACAACCTGCAAAGCAAAGTTCTCCCAAATTACCATTTTTGTGTTTCTTTATTTCAATTCACAAACTGGCAAATTGACTACAGAAATACTTTGCACTGATGTTAGAAACCAATTAAACATTACCTGTAATTTCACATTAAACAAAATATATTTCATAAACTGCCAAATTATAACACTTAGGCCAAAATTTACATGGACCCATTAATTTTGACAGGGTAAGCACCTAAATTATTTTTTTGATCTGTCCCATAGTTCTCTGCTTTGAAAGTTGTACAGAATTAGCATTTATTTTTATCTCTTACTTCTTAAATAGGATGTGTTAAAGTGCTGAGGTCTTGAAAAGGGCTCCTGAAATCAGGTTTTGTGTTGTATTCCGTAAATACTAAATTAATCTTGTGTTAGGATTTCAGGTAGTATCACAGTAATACATCCTTGTCCTGGAGGACCCGCGGTTGTTATGTTAAATGATCCACTTTAGGTATCTTTCATGATCTTTGTTTTCTACAGATACAGTGTCTGCTTAGCCTTCTACTATAGCGATGTGAAATCTACAGAGACAGCAAAAATGAGAAAATACTTGAATGTATTTATCAACATTGACACTAATAATGCAATTTACCAAGTTATTCTCTGTAGCCCTCAGCTTCACCAGGATTACTAAGACCCGCCTTTTTTTCCTGTTTTGGAATGCCTGAGAAATGTACAAAGCTCTTGAGGAATTGGAGTTACTCCAGGGATAACAATTATTTCTTGAAAATGTGATTCTGCTTATTTTATTTTTAAATGCTTCATTTCATGACTGCAGAAAGTATTACTCTAATTTGCTCCATGAAGCTGTATGTCCTGTCTTCCAAGGTATCAGAAAAAGATCTGATATTTCAGAGCTGTTCTGTTCTCAAATAATATCAGACTTCACAAAAAAACCTTCTTCCAGTAGAAGTCTCAGACCATAGTATTTTCTGTTTTGCTGATAAACACACTTTCTGGGGCTAGGACCGTGGTAGGCAGAATGTGGCAAGGCTGTTAGTAGCTCTAGAAGAGACAAGTAACAGTCGTCTTGGCACAAGAAATGAGCTATCAAAGGGAGAGTAAAAAGGCTGGGGCTCTTTGGTTTGGAGAAGAAAATGTTGTGGTGAGGATATGACTGAGATGTACAAAATCATAAAGTAGAACAGGGTCGCATGTGCCAAAACTATGGGAAATCCATTTACAATGTGGAAGAGAAAGTACTTTGTTTGTTTGTTTTCTTTAAGAGTGGTATTGAACTTCTGGAATTTGTTGCCAGAGCAGAAAATGCAGACAGACAAGAGCGGGAGGTTCACAGGGGCTTAGTCAAACCTGTGGGCCAGGTTCATAGTAGACCATGCGGGGAAGGGGTAGGGAAACCTTTTCCATCCAACATTCCTGGGTGAGTGACTGGAGTTGCCTGGGAAGGGGAAGTGGGAATGGACAGACTGCAGATATCTGCTTCCAAATAGCTTTTCCTACTGCCACAGTCAGAGAGACGGGGTAGATCGGCATGCTCAGTTTCATGTCAGGTAGAGTGATCATTGACCAAAAGAGCAGGCCCAGGAGGATATTTCTTACACTCTTAAGTAAATCTGCATTTTACAAAAATATCCACAAAGTGTAGTAGGAGTTGCTGAATTTTAAACATAATTTGTTTGGGCTGTTTGCCTGTCTCATGGTTTTCTTTTGCCATTATCACTTTTAGCACATGTGCTCTCTTCTCATACATACAGCAAGAACAAAATTTCCAGAGGGCTTCAATCACTCTCTCACTTTTCCCGCACTGTTCGCCTGTGTATGTTTACCCAGTTTTAGTCCTGTGACATAAAGGCGTATGTATTGCACGTACACGCATTTGAATCTTGTACAGTTCTGAATCACTTCATAATTTTGTGATAAAGTCTGTGTAGTGTTGTTCCAGACAAATCATAAACTCAAAAAGTGTTACCTGCTGCCGACCCAACTGCAGAGCACTGTAACAGGTTGTATCTTGTCCATCTAGCTATGAAATATGGCTGGACTGTATCTTTGGGGGAAAACCAAACCACAGCCGTTTAATGATGCTTTCCCTTATTGTTGCTGTTACTGACTTCCAATACGAAATTAGTCTCCAGTTACAAATGCAAGTGGACGTTAGCTATGGTTCTCTGGTGGTGTGATTATGGAAACAGAACTAAGAAAAGCTACTTGACTTCAGTAGTCACGCCGTGGGAACACAGTGCAATTAGTGGTCTTCAGCTAGCTGAAAGTCTCTGCACAGTTTTCCTTCAACTCTGCAGGAAAGTTCAAATGAACCAAATGCACAGCTTTGGTAGATAAGTAATAAAACAATTTGGATTCTTGGTAGGTGCTTTGAGATTTGGGGGATGGTGACTCAAGAAGCATTATGCAGTTTAGTTTGCATTGACCAGTGCTTGCAGAGTATTGATTATCTGTCATTCGTATATCCAAAATCGTGACTGTTAGGATGAAAGGATCAAAAAAATCCTGCTACAAGATGAAACGTGACACACTCACAAAGGAGATAAAATCAACATGAACACCTGTTGGTAATTCCGAGATCTAGAGAGGAATTCCACATATAAGAGAATAACAAAGAATAAGCAAATAGCTTAAAAGCTAAATTGAAGGAAGGTTTCTTGAATTGTTAAAAAACACAATGTAGTTAGTAAAATACTTGATCTTACAAATTATTTGGTGGATAAATGACCAGCTTACAGCTTTGCATTGGATAGCCAAGACTGCATTTGTTTATATAACTTGGTGCTGCACTTACTCCCGTCTCTGTACATTTGCCCAAGAGGGCATAGAGAGAATTGTTTTACTGAGTTGTTGAGTTAAGCACTTGCTCACTGAAGTTTTCTGATTCAGAACTAATGTAAGTGAGAAGCAAGTTTTGTAGTATATCCTGTGTGGCAGTGGGTGAATACTGTGTGTGTGTTCCCAGGATGCTAGCATAGACAGCTGTTCTCGTAGACTGGAATGATAAACTTCTTCCTTCAGAGAGTATACAGGGATAGAGATACGCTTTATGTACTGCAGGCATACCCAAAGATTTTGCCAGGAACCCAAAAACATCATCAAGTTCATAAATGAGCATGGTATTAGTATTCCTCTGTCCACTCTAACCAGGATATTTCATGCATTCTCATAATCTGTGTAAGAAACTGTTAAGCTTGTGGTACAGAGAAAGACAAAAATCAGTAAGTATATGATGGTTTTTTCCATGTGGGATATTGCTTAAGGAGCAGGACCCCAAATTTCTATCTGTGAGCTCTAACACTGTCACCCCAGAAATGACAGTCTCACCATTGCTTCTATATTTTTGCCTCTTTGATCCCCAAATCTCCATCAAGGATAAAATAAATTGAATATAAAGGTTGCACACTGTCAGTATAACATAGTGATGTGAGTACACCTTACATAGTTTTCCCAGGGATAAGCAGTGTTGGCTTGGAATTTTGTGAAACACCCTAATCCAGTTCATCCCGTAGCCTCTCTAGAGAGATTAAAATATCCCATTACCTTTACATCCTCCCTTTCGTTAGGATTAGTTGCGTTCCTCCAATGAGAAAGAATGGTGTCATGTCATTCATGTTGACATGAGCAACAACGTGATACCCAAATAAACCAAACAGCAAATACTCAGTGCTCTGTAAATGAGCTCTGTATAGAAGTTTCTTTCTAAGCAAGTAAAAATCCTACTTAAAATGCATTTAGAGGAAATTAAAATAGGATCTAATCCAGAGCCCACTAAAATTGCTAGAAGAGTTTGTGCTTACTGCAGTTCTGTGTGATAATGAATACATTCAGAGAAACTGTGATCTGCTTACAAATATTTTCCTAAAGAGATGAATAATATGCATTTGCTTTGAATTGAAACTGTGCGTAAAAATTAGTGGTAGATCCTAAAGGCAGATTTTACTGAGAGCTTTCTGGTGAGTTTTTTTAATTCATAAATCTTCCTGCAGAGATCAGCCTTTGCATACCTTCACTGACAAGCTAGAAAGCTTTGACAATAGTCAGAACTTATTAAGGGCATAATTGCTGATGAATGGCAAGACATTTCACTTATAATCCAAAGTGTGCTTCGTACATCAACCTGAATATTTTAACTGTTATGTAGAATTTAATAGAGAATTAAATCCCTCCTGTCAGATTCTAGAGAATCATAAAAAGAATCTGTAGAAAGTTTATCGCAATTTAATCATTCAGTTCTGGTCTCTGTAAAACCTTTTTTGCCTCTCCACAGAGCCCTGCTGGTATACTCATATTATAGGACTATTTTCATATGGTATCATAAGCTAAATTTCAAGTAAATGTTTGTTACTATAATACAAAAGGGACTGCTATAAAAAAGTGAAATCAAGCTATACGAATAGGAACATTTCAAGCACTTTAAAATGTGGGGTTATGTGGGGTTTGGTTGTTGTCTCTTTTAATGGGCAAATGCCAGTAAATTTTGGCTGAATTCCTAGGCAGCATCAATCATTTTTAGAAACGATTATGTTTACCTCGTATGTAAATGACCTTGGAGAAGGACATGTAACAAAAAGATTGTGCCACTAGCAAAACCAAACTTTGGCTGATGCTGGTAACTCAGACTTTGTGTTGTGTCCTTAAATACAGTATGTCTCTAATCCATTAAAATAATCCAGTACTGCTTTCTATGCCAGTAGAAAGTTTAAAGGGCAATGAAACTGAGACCCAAAAGTAATAATACACACACTACAACAGGAAAAGGGAGAGAAATGCAGACTTAAGAAAATTATTTGTAGGTAATACAGTCTGCATAAAATACTACATGGCAGCAGAAAAAAAGAGGCAAGGCCTGTAAATGGACAATTATGCTTATAATTAACTTTAAATTATTTTGGCACAAATTGGAGAAATAATAGAATTGCATTTGGAGTAATTTGTGCACTTCCAGTGACCTTATAAGAAGAAGGACATTGTTGAGATTAGGTTGCAGCAGAGACAGTCTGCAAGATGCGAAAGATTAGCCAAATTTGATCTGTGACGCTCTAGGGGGACTAGAAAGAGGGAGGTGTATAAAAGGTATCAAGGTGTATAAAACCCTGGGAGAGAGGGAACAGGATTGATGTTAATATACTATTTTTAGAGATAAGTAACCTAAACCACCAAGATATATAAGAATTTGTAGATTGAGAAGAAATTAATTCATAAGAAATTGAATCACTTTCTCTATGTAGAGAGTAGGTGAAAAACAGACCTAATGTTCTGAGTCAGCGTTCAGTAAATTGGTCCAAGAGGGAGCTGAGCGAGGTTTTGAAAATGTTAGCTTGTGGACAGATTTGGTTTTGGACAGCCATGTTTGCTACTTATCAAGGTTTCTTAAAAATAGAGCTGATGTCCAACTGTCACCTTTGCACTTGGGGGTGAGGGGCATATACCCACTTACCTAAGTACCTTTTCTTTCCCCGCTGAGACAACACTGATTGTTGCCCTTTCACAAATGGTGATGGGGAGGGAGTGCCTGCATGCCTGAATGGCTTGCAGCGGTCATTAGTCCATTTGCTGTTCCCAGCTAATATCTGTTGAAGACATCTTTCTACCAACGGAAAACAGTGGGTCAAAACATCCCCAGACAAATTGTTTTCTTCTATCAGAAAATATGTGAAGCAGAGAGAGACTCTGCCATGTCTTTTTAAAGATCACAGTGCCGTAAACAGCACCCACTCACAGAGTATTCAACATTTCCTTGTGCCGTTCCCAACTGTTAAAAATGTAGATGTATAAAGGCAATTAATTCTGTAGGTGCTGCTAGCAGGTAATAAAACTGGCAGTAATGCTGTTACTGGAGGTGTTGCTTTGTCAAAAGGAGCTGTTCTCTCAAAAGGAGCTGCGCTAGATGATTCATCTCTAATTTGGTTGGCAAAATAGTGATCGGCATGGTAGAGAACGCATCAAGGACTCACCTGCTCTCCTAGACAACTACAGAGAGATAATAATGAAATGTCATTGGCTTAGGCATCATTACACTTATCTTTGAGATCCCTTTCAGTGTTTATCAATTTGATAGCAGCTGCAGGCTTTTTTCTGCTTTTTGTCAGGCCTCATTCATTTGTATTATTTTTTCTCATTGGAGAGCTGTGTAATTTTTCTCAAAGCAGAGCTATGCATCTTCTAGCACTAATAAAATTCTTGTCTCTTTTCATGGCAACTTGCCTCCAGAGCAGGGCCTTCTAACATACTTTGCAGCACAGGAGATAAAATAATCAATAAGCCCGGATCTGAAAATGAAATGCAACATTTGTTTTGTTACTGAGCTCTACATGGCCTAAACCAGATGGCTTTGTGATGATGCTTTTAGTGTGCTCATAAGGATTTTTGAGTCGTGCATGATTTTTATTTTGAAAATATAAATTGAATGAATGGCTACTAGCACAATGACTTGACATCTATTATCCCCCTTCACAGATCAAGAATTATAAGTGATGTACAATTAGAGCAATGCTTAATAGAACTCTTGAAATTAAATGGAACTGTAGCATATTGAGTGCATAAAGCTCTCTCAATGTTTTATGCTGAAAAATATTTTAGTCTATTTTTGTCATTGCTTGTACGGCTGCTTGCGTATGTTGGTCTGTGCTTCTCAGCTTATACGGTGGCAGAGAGTGAATGTATACGCATCAGCATGGTTAGTAAATATTATTTATCTGACGGTGGCAGGCGTGAGACAAAATGTGGGGTTTATGTGTATTTATCCTTTCTATATTCCTCTGATTAATTTTTCTTGCCAGAATATATTAGAATTCAGTTTCTGTCAGATACAGTGTGGTAGTTTAAAAATAAGAAGAAAGAGCACCTTCGTACTGCTGCATAACCAAAGAGGTGGTGTTTGACTACATAAGAGATACCCCTTATCTGGGTTGAGAGTTGCTCCATTATTCCTGGGCATTCAGGGAGCGCAACGTTGTTATGGCAGTCTTCCAGATAACGTCATTTTTAAGGTGGATAAAAGGGATAGCCAGAACACTTCAGGGAGTGAGTGCTATTTGTTATTCTCAATTGGTAAGAAATTGTATCCACGAAGAGCATCCCCTCCTATGTCCATGCATAACTGCAGTCAAGTCCCGATGCCTCTTACTCAGTCGTAGGGCAGCACTTAGCTGTGATGCTGTTAGCACAGGCAGGTGGCCATTGCCCCCGAATTAGGACACTGACAGAGGCAGCTGACAGAAATGTAGTAACTGATACACGTGTGCTTAGACAGTCCAAGCAGATCTGAAGCTCTTCTATTGCCTGAGAGCTGTCTCAAAAAATCTTGCGATATCCCCAGTACACCTCAGGAAGCAGTAATAGCTTAAATGCACGTGAAGAATTCATACCTTCTTTGAAGTCATTGTGCTCTTGTCACAGACGGTTATTATAGCCAAATAAAAAAATAGTATCAGCAATCTTTAAAATAACTGCTATACATAGGATGCAAAGCATTTCAATCAGTCAGCTAGTGAAAACTTGTTGCATTAATAAATGTCAAGGGTTCAAAACAAAACTATTGTTCAAGATTTTTGTAAACTTTGACAGAGGCAGAGAAACTTTCAGTTTGCCATTTACTTAGGAATAGTATAACTTCATTTTTGTTGAATGTAAGTGAAACCATTGGTGGAGAAAACTCCCTAAAACCAACAATCTTCTGAAGACGAAAGATATTTCATAATGCCGTGGGTCGACTGATCAGTCAGTTACCTTCAGGAAGCCGTGGAAGTACTCCGGTTCCATCCATTGCCAAGGGTTTAGTTTCCCCGAGAGGAAAAAGATGCTCTAATGGCAGGCTGTGGGAGATAAGGAGTGCTCTAGCATTTGGCCAGAAACCAAAAGCGCTACTGATTTGGGATGGATATTCCTTCTAGAGGCACCCAAAAGAGGCAAAAAAAGTGCTTTGAAATGGTTGAGTACCCGCTTTTTAAAAATCCAGTAGCCTCAAGAGTAGTCAGTCAGATCACGTCAGGACTTGGAGGAGGAAGAGGGGGATTTGCATCAGGCTAATCACATTTCAATGTTTAGGGATATCTTCTTGATTTTCTTTTTAACTTCACCTCAACCCAAACATCTAATGTGGAGTGTAGGCTGACAGTGCAGATGGTATGCCTTAGAGGTTTAAACGGAAATAAAACACAAATGGGACAGAGAGAATTTGTAGTGAAAGATACAAATGTGTTCTTCCCAATTTGTAAAAATGGTCAACTCGTTTGTGTCCTGAAGTAAGAAGCAGTTCTTAATACTGCCTACTGTGCCACTAAATTGAGCAATCTCAGGGAATTACAATGAAATTGATTAATTTATGGCAGGGATGTGAAGTAAACGCTGAGAAAACAAAGGCATCTCCTTGAAACATTTTACATTTCCTTTAAGAGTTCATATGAACATTAAGAGGCTTTTAATGTAACCGTTTCATTGTGAAATGTAATTTGCATGCTCAGTGCACTAAAATTTCTTTGATAGGGAGGGATTTTGTTTCAAGTTTTGCTGCTGAAACATTGCCTAAATATTAATTTTTTGTAATGTTGCTCCTTCATCTCACTGATGTAGAGATGTTGTCTGCTGATAGTAATTCATCTTTTATGCACTCCATAGGTCACTAGCATTCATTTTTGTTACCAATAAAGAATGCATATAGTCCTAGAAGTAATATGTGTATCTGTGGTAAAAGCATTTTCTGTTCAGAACTGTGATTCCTGACTTTATGAATCAATGGACTATGATCGGTTCTCAAACATAATATTCAAACCACCATAAAGCATTATGAGAGTTGCGCTTGAAAATACTTTAATAGTTCTGCCATTTACTGTAACCTCACAAGATCATGGTTTGGAAATAACAGAAAAACTGGGAGTTAGACTGTTTAATAGAATAAACACAATAAAACAATTTGTAGGTTCCACTGACATCCACTGGAGCAATGTTGGAAATGCACATCCTTTCTGGATGCAGTGGAGGCAGTTGAGCCTTGGGGGTTCACCTGTGCAAGATGATGAGTAATATTTGTAATTCTGCTCACTTTAAAGGCTTTATCAGAAAAAAAAAAAAGAAACTAAAATTTACAAACAAACAACAGAGATTTCAGCAGTACTCTGAATGGGTTACCCTGGCCATACTCATTTCTCTGTCCAGCAGAGGCTGTGGAGACTTGCACTGGCTGTACGAATACAAGATATAAAGCTTTACTTTCTTTCCAGTTAAAACTTAGGAAAGCATGGGCCTCAATGTAGAATAGGTTCATTATATTTGGTTTTAAGATTTAGAAAAACAGAAAATTTATTTCTGTTGCTAAAAGAACAGCTCTGATTACTTAGTGGAACTCTGTAATTATGAATGCTAGATCTCTGCTGATAAAAATTAAAAGAGCTAAAACTTCAGACACTGAGCACCTTTAAAGTGTTTTCCAACCTTTAGAATATGAGCTGTCCTCTTTCATTATCACCTTTGAGGCAAACCCCAAGGGAAAGGTCACCTCCTTGGAACTGGGAGGAAAAAATGATCTGCAGATCAAATGGCACTGCAACTGATTGCTAACCAAGTCATCAAGATTGTCAGGCTGTCAGTCATCTTTCTTTTCGTACTACCATGATTCTGACTGACTTACTAGCTATGAAACAGCATTCCTCAGCAAGCACATTTCCTGCCATTTTTTTCTTTCATTTTAATCATATGTGTGTACTAAGCCAATTCAAGTACCAGTGGAAGTGATTTCTGGTTTTCACTGTGAGTATCATTGTTGATCTGGTTTTACAACAGAGGACGGAGCCTTCACAGTGTCCTGGTTTCAGCAGGGATAGAGCTAATTTCCTTCCTAGTAGCTGGTACAGTGCTGTGTTCTGGATTTAGGTTGAGAATAATGTTGATAACACAACGATGTTTTAGCTGTTGCTAAGCAGTGCTTACACTAGTCAAGGACTTTTCCGCTTCCCATGCTCTACCGACTGAGAAGGCTGGAGGTGCACAAGAAGCTGGGAGGGGGCACAGCCAGGACAGCTGACCCAAACTGGCCAAAGGGACATTCCATACCATGTGACGTCATGCTCAGCATAT
>NW_008794665.1:2001192-2011806 GCF_000699145.1 Aptenodytes forsteri
TATTTCCATTATTAAACTGTTTTTATCTCAACCCACGAGTTTTTCTCACTTTTACTCTTTCCAGTTCTCCCCCCATCCCACTGGGGGGGGAGGGAGGAGTGAGCGAGCAGCTGCGTGGAACTCAGTTGCCAACTGAGGTTAAACCACAACACACAGTAATACCCAATCTCTCTGCTAGTCTTTAAACATCTTAGCTAGTCTTTATAAGGCCATACAATTAAGTTCTCTAGGTTCATCACTTCAAGGAATATTTGGTGCGTCTCCAGAAAGGCTAATCACAGTCCTTAAACATGGTGATGGCCATTCTTCACTGGCATCTCCATCTCATAGAAATGTTCAGGAGTTATTGGCAAAGATAAAAATTTGTCTAGAAGGATTTACAGCTGCTTTGTCTGCCTTGGCTGTCAGATGCAGTGAATTAGCAAAGTGCACCTGTGAGAGAATGCCTTTGGCATTCTTGTGGTGTCGGTAATCTCATGCCACTCAGAGAAAAGATATTTCTTCAGTTATCCATCAAGAAATCAATGGACAGCCACAGTCTTGCCAATGTGGATCCATGTTGTGTACTTGCTGTTACTTCCAACCCTGGGAATTACCTTATTGATGTCACGTCATTATGGAGATCTTTTATCAATAACACATCTTCCAAGGGATATTAAGTCATTATGTTAGATCCGATAAAGTTGCTGGGGGGGGGGAATTCAGGGCCTGATGGAAGTCCATTTAAAGTGCTTTTTTTTTTTTTTCAGCCACAGTCTTGCCAATGTGGATCCATGTTGTGTACTTGCTGTTACTTCCAACCCTGGGAATTACCTTATTGATGTCACGTCATTATGGAGATCTTTTATCAATATAACACATCTCAAGGGATATTAAGTCATTATGTTAGATCCGATAAAGTTGTGGGGGGGGGGAATTCAGGGCCTGATGGAAGTCCATTTAAAGTGCTTTTTTTTTTTACAATTGCCTAAAGACTTGATTATTGACGATTGACGATAACCTGTCCTTTGCAGCCCTCCTCCTCTCCCCCCCACAGCAAGGGGTTTGGACTAGATGACCTTTAGAGGTCCCTTTCAACCCAAACTATTCTACGATTCTATGATTCTGTGATTTTTCTAGGATCAGTAACTGTGAGTATAGCTTCTAGTCTAATCATACTTTTGAAGAGAGAGAGAGAATAATAACCTCCTTCTGGTTATCATTTATGATGGAATTGTGGTAGATGGTCTGAAAAACTCTCTGCAGCCATGGGAGAATACATTCGTTCCTGTCTTCAGCTCATCAAGGCTGATGTTATAAAAAATGTCTTCCAAGAGTCTAGCTTATGGAATGTCAACAAGGTCTTTGGATAAATGAAGATGAAACTACCTTACCTTATCTAACTTATACTTCAGGCAGAACAAAGGCAGTGAAGAATGTACAACTGAGCACCATCCTTAAGTTATCTTTTTATTTATGCTGCTGATGCTGCAAAATGGGGCTAATGCTGCTCTCTCGATAATTATCTTCCATTGCAGAGGCCGTAGAATTAAAAACCAAACAAAACCGCTAGGGAGATAGTTCTTTGCAACAATTTAGTCCAAACTGCCTTCCTGACTCTATCACCAGAATGTGAATTTTTGTACATAATGACAGACAATTTTTCTGAACCAAATCCGCTCAGAGTTTTATTCTCAACAAATATCTTGGAAGAGATGCTAATGCCTATCGAATTAATTACTCTTTTAATTAATTGACTTTGAAAAGTTGAAAATCATTATTTCATAAACACTAGCAAACTATGGGCAAAAGCAACTGTACTGTAACTGTAAAGAAACAGACTAGCTTGGTGCAGAATTTTACAAACGAATATAAATCTGCAGAGGCATATCAAAATAAATAGAAAGATCTCTCTCGGGACAGATTCTGCATTGGAGAAGCAGCCTTACTGCCATTGTTTTCAGTCCATCAACACAGGTGGTGAATTTCTCAGGTTCTGCATCAGGACTTGGGCTGCATCTTGTACGTTATGTAGGGGGGACGATTTCTTTTAGGTTTTTCCAAGCTTTCTTAGTATTTCATTTCGGATGAAATTCTGATGGGATACCATTTTGATTTTTCATTCTTCTTGCCATAAGCTAATCAAATACCTAAACATTCAAAAGAGAACAAAACCAAACACACAAAAGCTTGTAACTACCTCAACAATTGTCTGAAAAACAACACAAAAATTTATTTATTTTTTAAGTTTATCTTATAACCTTAAAAAAGGCGGGGGGTGGGGATGGTGTGTAAAATTAGAGACTTACTGCAATGTATTATTGATTTCACGGTTCCTTCTTAATTTTATCCGGAATACTGTTTTGGGGGAGCAGTGGGGAATGGATGAATAAAAAAGAAACAACGAATATGTGGGCTTTTCCTCACAGACATGCAGCCGCTGCTTGGCTGAAGCACAAAAAGCTGTGTGTTAATAGCATATAGCAACAATGTAAGGTTGGAAATAAAGAATAATATCATGCCTAATGAAAACTGTCAATGCAATTTATGCAGGTAGGATGCAATTACCCAAACTGGAATATAACCAGACATGAAAGCATCATACTTTCCGTTTCAGAAAATGCAATGGCTACTTATGATATAACAAGTAGGAATTTTTTCAAGACATTTGCACATCCAAACCCTAGTACTTTACATGCAAATGTAAGGGATTTGTATATTGCTGCCTCAACCATTGATGTATTTTTGTGCTTTTAACATACTTAAGAAGAAGAGTTAGGCAGCTATTTGCCTGAATCTTTAAAAAAAACCCCAACACTTCCTGTGATACACTGTTCTAGATGTTTTGTTGCTCAAAGTCTTAGAAGGATTTATATAGCTCGGGCACATTTTAAATACATGACTTACTAGATTTGCTTTTAAAAAAGGCATTGCTGTGGGAGTATGTTCAGATTAAAAAGAGAGTGTTTGTTTCATACCTCAGTCTTGTTGCAATTTTTCTTCTGAAAAACCCAAACAGTAGATAAACATTGAGTAAATTATTCTAGGACAGTATTTTTCTGAAAGTTGCTGTATTTTATGTAGAAGACTATGATAATACAGCAGTCATTTGAGGCTGACTTTAGAATTGATATGGGAAGTGATGTAGTTCAAGACCTGGACTCTGATATTACAATCAGTTCCACTTACAAAATGTCATTTACATGCCCTTGAGCCATGATAAAAGAAACCCTAAAGTTATGGTAGAAGGCAGTTCTCCACCCTTCTCATGTGTGCTTTATCTACATGTTTTAGTCATTCTGCTGGCTGGATTTTTTTCATGAGTGTCTTCTGTGGTTCACCCTGTACTACTTTCCATACTGTATACCAGCCTGGGCAAGGGGATCAGATGACCTGCATCATTAACAAGTGAATGTGAACCTGAAGCCCAAATTCATTTCACATATGACTGAGGGCTCGAAAAACACAAAAATCGTATCTTTTCAGATTCTTTATGTGGGCTTACTTAGGCTTGCTTAGAACCACTTCTGAATATTGCTCCATGAACAAGTGTTAGTCCTGGTTTATGAAATTAAAATATCTTCTGTAATCTTAGGCTTTCTTTGAAGTTTAATTGAAACCAGTGGGACCTATACATTGTTGCCTTATGAAAGTGTGTTCCTGATATTGCCTTTCTACACCTACAGACATTCCAATAGTGCAGTTTCACTTAGTTTATATGTTCTTTCAGGCATATAACTAGTATGCCAAGAAGGAGACTGAACTTCTTTCATTGTTTAGCAACCCAAGATTTACTTTGGGTTGGTTTGACTGAACTTGAGAGGTTGATGGTGAAATGGCACTTTGGAGAAATGCCATATAAGCGTAAATCATTATGAAATAAGCTTAAATTGTCCTTAACTGTGGCTCTTTAATCCTGTTACAGAAGACTAATTAGTGCTAATGCATATTTTGGAACTTTTCAAATCGTGGTTTCTCCCTACTCATCATACATTAAAAGGTTCACATTCAACTGGCATATTTTTTACGTAACTGAAAGAGAATATGGCAAATGTACATTTTGAATTTTCTCGTATAATATCCATTCATGATACCATTCAGATGTTGACACATTCTTTCTGAGACTAATCAAGATGATTTCATTAGCAGTACTCATTTCTGGAAAGAAAAAAAAAAAAGAAATAATTTATCTTAAGTTGACATTTGAGCCTTCCTGCAGTCCTCAGATCTTTGTTGTCATTATTGTCCTTACTTATGAAGGGTTGGTTCCAAACAGCAGACAAAATAGGCAGTAGCACTAAAGACAGCACGAGACTGACTATGTTGCTGAAGCCAAAGGAGACAAGTTTTGGATGTTTCAAGTAAGCGATCAACCTGATTGTCATCTTTGGCTAACCCTTTGCACCTGCCGATGTCCGGTGCAGCAACGGAGGGCAGCTTTTCCGAGGAAACGATAGTCATCTCTTTGCCAGTGTCAGCAGGAAGAGAAAGCCCTATTCATCTCACCTCTAGTACTTCTCAGTCCTCCTCTTTCCACTCTTTTTCAATTTACCTGTCCTACTGCAGCCCAGGAGCAGACCCTCACCCTTTCCTTTCCCTTTCCCATGCTAGAAAGACATGGATGTGTAAAAGCTGACTTAATGGGAGAAATAAGAAGCAGGGCAGGCAGAAATAGTGTCAACGTAGACAAAGGTGTAAAGGATGCTGACACTGTGTCCCCAGGCACTGAGTCAACTGACATGAATAGCCATCGTGTATTCCAGTGAGTTCAGCTTGTCTCAAAAAATCGGGGCGCTGAATAAAAACACCCATTGGGAATGGCCCCTGGAATTTCGTAACCTCTGCACAATGACTGGGAATCGCTGCTAGCTGGCGTGGGGACCGTTTCACATCCTAGTGTGGGAATAACCTAGGGGAGAAGGAGTAACACAAAGGTGACTGGGGAAAGAGAGAAAGGGGAAGACATCTCAGGTGAGGGCAGATTACAAGGGAAGACGACTTTCACAGGTAGTGGGGTAGTGCCATTTTTCATTATACAGACCTTCCCCGAACCAGTCTCCAAGACATTTTACCCCCAAAATTGACCCGTTGGTGTCAATGACCATTTGAGTAATCCACTGAATTCAGTAAAGAAAGCATCCTGACTAGCTGAAAATTTCCTCCTATATAGCTGTGATAACATTTTGTTTGCTTGATTGTAGTTATATAGGGTATATTTTAAACATTTAAATAATATTTTCCTGAAAAAGATGACAATTTCTTTTTTCATATTCAAGCACATTTTATTGTTTAACAGCCTAGTTCTCATTTAAATCAAAGGGAATAAGGTATCTAAACACCTTTGAAGATCTGAAGTTACATCTAGAAAGATTATTAAAAATGTAGGGCTCTGTGGTACCTCGATATAGTAGATGACAGAAATCAAATAAGATGTTTCTGAAAAAAAAAAAAAGGATGCTATGTTGGTATATGCTTACTTAGTTGTAAAGAGGGTGCTGAGTTTTTGGTGCATGCTTTAAAATATATATTTACTTCATTGTAAATGTATTTTCCAAATACTGAAAATGTATGGGCTGGGTAATTAATTTGCAACAGATGGGCATTTTCAGAATTAGTATTTGGCCAGCAAATGTCTACTTTCAAATATATATTTGAAAACTTTTCTTTTGCTGAACATGCCACTGAATTAGCTGTAGATTTGGTAATTATCTTTCATTGTCCTTACATTAAAATCAGCTGAGCTTCATTCAGCTTTTTGACTTCTAAGTCTTGTAATTAACTTTTTTATAAAATATGAATAGAAGACAGAAAACCTGGGAGTTTCTTAGCTCCAGGACTTGGAGAGTGACAAATTAGCAGAAAGAGCTGAAGAGGTTGAAAACTCTACCCATATCCTTAGTATTATTGATGGAAGTATCGTGGGGGAATTGAGGTCATGACACTGCTAGAGCTCCACATGTATAGCAAGACTGACAGGTATAAAGACTTTCATCCTCTCTCTCTGATATCCGTATGTTCTTCCAAATACAGTAAGTGTATAATACAATGACATTTCCCTCTCCAAAATTGGTATCTAGAACAAATTTCTAATTATTTTGCTTTTATTCTTTTTTGATGATAAAATTTTTACCATGGAACACTAATGTTCACAAAAACAATATGTAACGGTTGGAGGGAATTTGTTGGGGAAAAATAATGAAAAAAAAAAAGTAAGGATAATAATAACTTCTAAAAGAAAGATTATGGAGGAATAGCAATGAAGATAACTGGGATTATGAAAAACCCTTGTGAGATAATATTCCAGTTCTCTGAAGAAAGCAATCTAAATAAAAAGTAGAGTTGGATAGAAATGAAAAGCATGCAGATGATCAGAGGGCTGGAGCACCTCTCCTATGAAGACAGGCTGAGAGAGTTGGGGCTGTTCAGCCTGGAGAAGAGAAGGCTCCAGGGAGACCTTACAGCAGCCTTCCAGTACCTGAAGGGCGCCTGCAGGAATGAAGACAGGAGAGAGTTGGGGCTGTTCAGCCTGGAGAAGAAGAGGCTCAGGGGGGGATCCTATCAATGTGTATAGATACCTGATGGGGAGGAGTAAAGAAGAAGGAGCGAGACTTCTCAGTGGTGCCCAGTGATGGCACAAGAGGCAATGGACACAAATTGAAACAATTCTATGATTCTATGAAATAATTTGTTCAGGGGTTCAGGCAAAGCTGTTATTTTCAAACTCAACTTCCTTTTTTCCAGTCAGTTTTCTTGTGCACAGACCTTTTTACGTATTCTGATCATTCTACTTATAAAGAGATTCATGATTAGCGTGTAGAAAACACAGAGGCTTTCATTTATGAATTAAAGCTTGTAGTGAAGGCAATTCCACAGCAAACCTGTATGAGCCTGTGTCAATATGCTGGACTATAGGAACCCTTTTTGCTTCTTGTTGTCTAAAAACTTCTGGCCTTTGGTGTTGCCCTCACTTACGTGCTTGGAAGCCATTACTAAGAAATCTTCAAATCATTCCAGCCACAGATAGCTCCTCCTGGTGTTGTATTACTGGGTAATGTTTAATCTTTATGTTTTCAGAAGTCTAAGAAAAAGGGATACAGCAGTAGGAGAGACTCGAATCCAGGTTATGCACATACTTAACCTGTTGTGGCAAATCAGATCCTTTAGGGAAACAGTAATACAGTGTATTTTGGGTTCACAGTATGGCAAGGCACAAGTTTTAGTCCTAAAAAACCAGATCATCTCTGTTATTCTCTACTCTTTCTGTGCAGAAGAATTCTTCTGCCAGGGATTGTTCATCCATAAAGGTAAATCTTTGTAACTGCTTGAGAATATGGTCAATGGACACCCTAGATGCCACTGTATTTTATCTTAATGCTTGTGCTATAGGTGCATCAATGACATTTCTTTCAGACATTCATTTTAAAATATTGTAATAGTCCTTTGGAGTGGAAGCAAAAGAGGGTTCACAACTTTCTAAATCCTAGATTTCCCTCCTGCTCTTTCCCTTCATAAAGCAGTAATCAGACATTGAAAGAGCTGGAAAGTGTTGCTAGCCAAGGCTGGTAGAAGCAAGGTAGCTCCAACTAACAAGGAAAAGGTTGCAAGTATATTTCCATAAAGTAGGAATCAGTAGTTGTGCTGCAGGCATTGGCACAGACACAGGGAGAAAATCAATAGTGGAAGTTATCTGTAACTGACCTAATGTGTGAATGTAAGGTACCTCACCGGAAAGAAGTTACTGTAGCACTAACAATTACTTACAGCCAGGGGAATTCTGCAAAATGTTTGGAAAAAATACCTTAACAGCATTCTGTATGGGCTTCCGTATAAACAACACTAGTGGTAAACTCAAACATATTTCAAATATATTTGAAAATAAAAACACTAGTAGCGGGCCATACTCTGAGATGTTTTGTAGCATTGTGGGATTTACCAGAGATTTTGGGGGGCCTGACTATAGCCCAGTTTTGTCTGCCGTATGTGGTATGATTCTAGTCCTTGTTGGTTACAGCATACATGTAAAATTATTTATTTTTCAAGTATGAGTTTCAACAATAACAGAAGGCCTAAATTAGTGCTTTGAACTAGCATAAATTGGTGTGGTTCTATTAAAATCACTAGAGCTACACTGATTTATATTGGTTCTGCTTCTCAAAGGGGTTTTTTTCATTGGTCTGATGAACTTGTTCCTACAACAATTAAGTGAAAGATGATAGCTATAAGATGATATAGCAGCATCTGATTGCTGCTACAGAACAGACTCTTCCAGAAGTAATTTTTCAAGTTAATGCATTGCATCTAGCACTCATACATGTTTCTTCACATGCAAACTTTCCCTGAAACTCCAAAGCACTTGGGTATTACTGAGATGTAATGCTAAATAATTGAACTGCTTACCTATTCAGGTTTTTAAAATGCAGCATTCACCAAGGTATCTGAGTACCTTTCACAGATGCTAAGAACACTAATGCATTAAGTCATAGAAAAACCTGTTAGGCAGACAGGCATTACAATTTCTGGATTAGTAACATGGCATGACCCAGGTTTCTGAGCGAGGCATGTGCAACACTCGATGGGCTCTGTATTGGGATTGATGAGAATCTCTGCTCCCAGGTGTAAATGGTTCCTGTATGAAGTCATTAAGATCAAAGTTTTGCTATTCTTGGTGAAGTATAAAGGACATTAGTCTCACGTCATTTCTAAAGAGTAATTCCTGAATTGATTCACAAATTCGTTTGCATACCTCCCTGAAATTACTGATGCACATCAAAGTGCTAAGCATGTGCAGAATCGCAAGATTTCGTTTCCCAAGTGCCTTGCTCACTTTATGTGGCTCTTTCTCTCTAGTTAATACATACTGCATGTCAGACTGTGATACGTGGTGGCAAAATGGACAAGTTCTGTTACTTTCCTGGTGTGTGAATGTTGTTTAGGAAATCAGTGATCACTTTTTGTGCAACCGCCACATTGTACAGCAGAAACTGTACATTTCTAATAGGCCTGTATCTCACACAACTGCGCAATAGCCATTTTAGCATAAACCAAAAGGCGTATGCCCTAGCTGAGGATGTTTGGGCAAGCCTGCAGACGACCCAAAATACTAATCTTGAGAAGTATAAAATTCTCCCATACATAGTAGTAAGGTGTTGATTCCAGAAGTCAGCATCAGCACCAGAGCATACTGAGAAAATCATGCAAGAAGGAAAACAGGAGAAGTCTATGAAATATAGCCAAGACTTAGTGGATGGGAGAGATGCCTAATATTAAGGGACAATGAAGACTAGCAACCTCCTGACATGTACTTTTTTATTTCTTTTTTCTGCCTCTTCCTTGTGGCATTTTTCCATATTGGAACAGACCTCTTGCCTCACGTGTGCTAAGTTCTGTTCATGTAGCATGTGGCTCCCACTTTACAAAGCAGCAGTGACTGCTGTTTAACTTTCAATGGTAAATTTTTTATGGTAATGTCTTTAATGCTAACTTTTTTTCTGTTGTCCTTCAGACACTTCTTGCTAGGAAGAGTAGTCCTGTACATAACCTTCACATTCTCCTTCATTTCCTACACGGATGTTGAGGATTATCTGGCTGGGCTGATCTCTTGCATCTCATCACTAATCTCTTTTGTCAGCTTGTCCGTTCTTCACATGTTATCTATTCTTTTGAAGTTCCTCACTTCTGTCCCTCGTATTCACTGAAGGAACAATGACAAAAGATCCAGTGAAAATAGCAGCATAATTTACATATTTCAGCTCTTTCTTTAGACTAATGCTAAATGTACGGCGTTATGGTGTTATGGCCTTCCCGGTCTCTTCTACCCATTGTTTCATACCTAGGATTTATTAAGACTGTGTTGATCGATAAGAGGTAAAAATTATAACTTGTTGGACTTATATGTAGTTGAAAATATTAATATTTGACTCTCAATCATGATGGAGGACTCTGTTCCTTTTATATTTTTTCCTTGTTATTAACTCTCCCACACCAGCTGTCTTCAATACAAAGGCAGGCAGATGTCTGCTGACAGCTGTATTTAGAAATTGAAGTGCTTTCCAGATTTGAATCCAGGATCTAAAATTTTACGATCAATGCACAGATACTGTGGAGGTGAGAAACTTGTTTTCAGACGGGTTTCATCTGAGTACTACATTGATCTATCGTTCCAATCAGTGTTTCATCATGTTCCTATCCTAGGAAAATAGCAGCAGGCAAAATTGCAGTGGTTCACAGGAGCTCAGCAAGCTGATATTTATTTTTGAGAAGATGCCATGTTTTTGAGAAATACAATACAAATATATCAGACTGATGACGTAGTAATCCTTATCTCTGAGGAAGTCCACCCAGGAGGAATGTTAAACTGGCTTCATATGTTTTCAGCATTAATTAGCATTCCAGATAAATTACTGTGAGTCTGAGCCCTTAGGTTGCACCAACACAGTATCATATTTAAGAGCTGTATAAGCAGAGTAGAATTTCTAGTCATGTTTTGTTCCTCTACCTCTGGCTTTTGTAGTCAAATATCTGTCAGACAAGTCAGTCAGAAAAGTTAAATATCTTTATAAAGGCCGAAAGCTATTTTTCCACGTGGAACCATGCACCTTGTGGTGTAGAATTTTGGAATGGGGAAGAGCTTTTTTA
>NW_008794665.1:2011884-2044058 GCF_000699145.1 Aptenodytes forsteri
CTTCTCATGGTGGTTGGGGGGGGAATAAGTTGTTCCTGATTGTAATTTCAAGCTATGTTGTGAGAAATAAAAAATTGTTCCTCAGGTGCGTTGGCCCCAGCCAGCAGCCAAGCACCCACCCAGCTGCTCATTTATTCCCCTCTCCCACAGGATAGGGAGAAAATGAAAATAGAAGGAAGGTGAGAAGACTGGGGGATTGAGATAAAGATGGTTTAGTAAGCGAAACAAAAGCTGTGTTTGAAAGCAAAGCAAAATAAGGAATTTATTCACTCCTTCCCATTGGCAGGCAGTTGTCCAGCCACTTCCTGGAAAGCAGGACCTAAGCATGAGTTGCTTGGGAAAACAAACGCCATGCCCACAACCATCCTGAATTCCTCCACCTTTCCTTGAGCTTTTATTGCTGACCACATCACAGAGTATGGAAAATCCCTTTGGTCAATTTGGGTCAGCTGAATCCCCTTCCAACTTCTTGCCCGCCCCCAGCCTACTAACCAGGGTGGCAGAGTGGGAAAAAGAGAAAACCTTAAAGCTGCGCAAGCACTGCTCAGCAATAACCAAAACACTGATGTGTTATCAGTGCTGTTTTAGCCACAAATCCAAAGCACAGCACCATTCAGGCTGCTACGAAAAATGTTAATTCCATCCCACCCAGATGCAGTCCACTTCCTCATCTCCTAAGTAAGAGCTGTTGCTACTGGTTTTTGGAGTCCAGCAGCAGTAGACAGTGTTCTTCTTCATTTAAACCATTGCAAAAGCATGCATCATCCTGGCAGCAAAAGGTCAAACTTGGTGAGCATCACTTTAGGTTGACCACTGCCAGCGGCCAGTGCCTGACCTCCAAACAGTGCACCCCGCCTTCCTTTCACCCACTCAGAGCTCTCCTTGGTGTGGTTGACAAGGCTCTTAACTGCCCTCAAGTCTGGGCTTTGCCTTAAAATTCACTGCTTAACCCTGAGTGTATTGCTGTTGTACCTTGTGTCACAGCTCCCTGAGCCACATAATAATTCCACATGCATCACCACTTCCTCCCACAGTAAAAATGCTTGGCATCCAGAGGTGGCATTATGGTAAAGATGGAGTCCGTGCTTCAGGAGCAAAGGTCTCTAAAGGCTAAGAAATAGATTAGTAAAAGCTACAAAAGCAGCTGACGTATTATATACATTATACAATACTTTTGTGATGTATTTGAGATTCTTGTGAAAAAATTAACCCCTAAACTCATCATATGTCCATTTTTAAAACAGTTTTGGTTCTTATAGCTAATATACTTAAAATTCTATTTAAACAGTTTATGAGATGCCTGTAAGATAAAAGTTTTATTCATTGGAGGGTTTTCTTCTCTCAAACCTATTAGAATTTCAAGTGTCAAAAATTCCAAGTCCCTGAGCCAAAATTCATAAAGCTTTTGATACATTATTTTACATAAACAAACAGCCATTGTGCCTGGTGAATTGATGTTGAATGTGTTATATTAAATTCTTAGATTCACCGGTTGCTCGCATAGGATTCTTCTTTGCAGGATTGTCTGGTTTTACTTCTTGTGTGATAAGGTAAATGATTAATATACTCATTGTTTCTAGAATGTTGTATCTGTTCTTCCTCAGATTCAGAACTGATCCCGCTCTGAAGAGCTTCCCCCTACTCCTCCTCCACTTAATGAAAGTAATAAACCCATGCCTTTCTTTTTCAAAAGTAATTGAACCACCTGAAATGTGAAAGCCTAGATTGTCTCTACACTGTCTCTTCAATTCTCCCACGCTGCTACTTCCCCTCTCCTAGCACTTTCCAATAGCTTCATTGCCTTTTGCTTTCAGTATTACAGCCTCTGTTTCTTCTTAATTTTAGCTTGTCTGAATGCCAGCTCTTTTTCTTATTCTTTCTTCCTGATGTTGCTTTGGCTGCTAGGTTTTCAATTGCCATGATTTCACATGATCTACTCTTCTTCAATCTATACCCTATATATCTTTTCTCCATTGTTTTACAATACTGTCTCCTCTTACTTGTTCTTCAAAGTATGTGTATCTGTCTTTGTCTCATTACTTTCCTAAATTCACTTTGACATCTGTTTCGATCCCACTTTCCTGATAACTTTTACTCATTTTCCCGCTCTGCACCAAGTCTTTTTTTCCCCACATCTCTTCCTTCCTTGTGACTTCAGAATGTTTTGGTGGACCTAAAAGAGGACGCTGGCCAAAAGGAAGGTTTGCTACACCGACTTCCAAGCCCTATGTGCAAAATGAAGGAGTTTGGTTTTTTATTTCTTTTCCCTCCTCTAAATAAAAGCAGGGCTTGCTCCATATTACAGTCTGGTCATCAACCAAAGATTTTTAAATACATTTCTCAACTTTGCAGGGGCTAAGAAGCATGTCCCTTTTTTTCTTGGTGCTAATTTATCATTTTATGGCAAGTTGTGTGGAAAATTATTTAAAAACAAAATAGGAAACAATCAGATAAGAACTTTCTTGAATCTGATTACGGCAAGCAAGGAATTTTCCTCAAGAAAAAATAATGACATTAATAACAGATGTTTTGGGCAAATAAGACCAACATTTGCTTCTGTTTATATTTGATACACTCATTAAATATAGATTTAGGTTGCACGAGCTGTTCAGAAAACATAAAATATTTAGCTGCTACTCCGACGTTAATTTGTGGTCACAGGCCCCACGTGTGTAATGGGATGTGGTATTACCATATTTATTCTGAAGACCAAGTAGAAGTTCTCATTTTCTGAAATTCTGCCTAAAAATGGCACTGGAATTCCAGCCATAGCCTGTGACTTTTCTACATGGACAAAAGTCTGCCTGCATGAAAAAACACACAAGCAAAAGCAAGCGTAACAAATTCATGACTGATTAATTACACAAAAATCTTTATTACACTCAACAAATGATAATGACAGCTACCTACCACAGTGGCTGAACTTCATCTGTTCTTATTATGATTCTTTGTAAGGCTGTATGTAGAAAACCAATTTCAGCAGCATTTCCCAAAGAGTTACAGGGTTTTTTTTGTGGCTGGGGGGAGCCTTTCAGTCTAAGGACAGAAAGATTTAGTCAAGTGGTGTATACTGCTGTTGTGCAGACTTCAGTTTTCCCTGGGCTTGTTTGAAGAAAGCAGAAAGCTTAATCTGCCTTCTCTGGCTATCATAATCCAGCCAAATGATTGTGTAAGCAGCTGGCCAAAACTGGAAGACGCTGGCTTGGCTGAAATGGTGGAAGCAGTAGCCCAAATGGTAAGGAGCCTGGGAACAAGGAAATGAGGCAGCATTATTAGGCAAGATTAGGCAATTCCTGTTGTTAGGAAGGCAAGATCTGTAGTGAGCTTGGCTAGCGATGGCTAGATGGATTAAAGGAAAGTAGCCAAAGGTAGCTGCTGAAGTTTGGAGCTGTTTATGCTCCAGAAAAGTTGAAGTTCACAGTTAAACTTCATTTGAACTGGCAGAGCAGCATGGGTGACAGAGAAGGCCCTGGTGGGAGGAGTTACAATATCCTCAGTTTATACTGATAAAGGCATGAACAGGAATTTTAGTTATATGGGAAGCAGGAGGAAAGGTGGGTTCATGGAGGATACTTAGTAGAAGCATGCAATACCGGCTGTTTCTTCTACTAAGTACCCTCCTTGAACCCACCTTTTCTCCCGCTTTCTGTATAACTAAAATACCAATCCAAACAATCCTCAGTGGAAAGACAGCTAAAACAAGTAAGGGCTTTGGGAAAGAAAAAGGTCTTTTCCCAAAAAGACAGCAAATCTTTTGCTGTATTAAGTTCAAACTGAGGGCGAGTCTTCCAGGAAGATGCAGCAGAGAGATGGAGTCAGTAACATCAATCCTGCACATTCCAACATAGTTGTAGGATGGGCACAAAGAGTATTTTTTGTTTTCTCCCTCTCCATTGACATTGGGACTTTTGGTTTACCCTTTTCCAGTGTATATTTTCAAGATCCTATCTGCAGTTATTGTTTTGAATACTCTCATCTTTCACTTTTAAAAAAGTTATGCTGAGATCTGCCTATGATCCCAGCCTTAGAGGACTACACAGTGTTGAAAAGTTTGTGGTAAAAATATCTGGTTATAAATTTCCCTACACCTTTGATTCTACAGCAATAACAAAGTTGAAATTTAAGTATAATTATGTAGCTAACTAAGGGCATACTTAGAACACCCACATATCTGTTGAATTGTCCAGTTTGGAGGTGTATTTAGATACATCCTGAGCCATGTTATCTTTTTTAATAGAACTGAATAGCTTTAAATGCAGACTAGTCTACTGAGGCTGCTGGTTAATGTGCCTCTGTCATGTTCAACATTTCAAGGATCATATTTCAAAGAGAGTTTATTTTTAAATTGCATTTTAATGTCTGATATAGTGTCTGCAGTTTCGAAAAAATCAGCAAATGGGGCTAAGTAAATGCGATCACTTTTATCCTGTCAGTATTAATTTTCCACACAATATTTGGAATGATTTCATATTTTGCTTAAATGGAATACTTTCAGTTCTCTCGGTGAAAAGATAGTACAGCTTTTGAATATACGCATTGCCTGCTTTGCCTCTGTGTACTGCCAGTGCCTGCTTGCTTCACAAAGTCATATCTGACATAAAGCTGACTCTGTGTGGGAACAGATTTTTGCTTTTAGTTCCTCCACAGTGAGGGCTGGAGAGGCAATAATAGCTGCGAGTACTGCAACTCATTCCTACAGTAACTTTAATTTTGAAAGCGGAAATGGAAAGTATGATCGTCTCTTTGTTATGTGCAAGACAGACGAATATAGGAGCTTGTTCAATGAAATAGTTGGATGAATTACATAAATTTCAGTGCCTTGAATTCCTTTGAAAAATAAAAGGAATTAGATTATGTGTTTCCATAGCTAAGGCTGGCATAATTGCTGTCTCAATTCAGGAAACTATCTTCCTATTACGATGTTTGTACAGTTTAGCTAGTCTGCATCATGGTGGTAACTGACATGCTTGGAGATCGTTTTATATTCTTCTACTGAAAGAAGAAAGCAATGAAGCTTCGCTTTTTTTTTTTTTTTGTGCTACATAAAATGAGGCTGTAGAAAGAAATAAAAGCAGACAGATTTTGCTTCTGTGTTTAATCAATAAGCGTAAGGAAGCCATTTGAACAAAAAAGCAGACTCAACTTGTAGGGTCGTGCTTCTTGTGGAGTCAGCAATTTATTGAGGAATGCTGTGGCGCAACTTCCAAAGGTGCAGTCGTGGGGAAGCTTCTTGGGCATTTCTTAGATCTAGCATCAAGGGCGGTTCTTTCACCCAGCATCTCAGGCTTGTCCAAATCACATTTAGTGTAAGATGGAGTGCATGTCTAACAGGGAAGGAGATCTTGTTTGGGAGTATGATAAATGTCTCTAAGACTCATTTGCCATATCTGTAGAAAAGAAACAATTCAAACGTGATGTTAAGGCACTACAAAATGAATGGCATTGCCATCCTCTGCAGGCTGGCTACAGGGAAGGACACTGTTTACATGGGAATATTTATGTATCATGTTTTCTGTTGCTGCTGGTAGCATTTTCTGATGAGAAAATTTTTCTCTTTCTCCTTTTGCCTTTGTATAACTTAGATGGTTTTAAGAGCTGGAGTTCTGTTTTACCTGACACATTATGTCCTGTTTTATATTGAGGAACATCTTTCCCTATATCCTCCTTATGAGCAAGGTCAAACCCTGGAAGAGGGGTTCAGAGAAGCCCTGGGATTTCCATTCCTGGAAGTTTTCCAAACTCAGCAAGGTGATGCCCTGAGCAACCAGATCTAATTTTGACATTAGCCCTGCTTTGAGCAGGGGGTTGGACTAGGTGACCTTAAAAGGTCTCTTCCGAAATACATTTTTGTGCTTTTCTGTGGTTGTTAGAACTGAGTTGCGTTTTTTCAGGATAATTATCAACGTGATATTAGATGGCCTTGAGACTGATCTATTTTGGCACAGGAGTGAGTGATGGGAGTATATAATTCATTTCTAGAACAAGTTTTTATTACCATTCTTAAATACATAACCAAGGAATTAGACTTACAGATAGGGGGGTGGGATGGTTTAGGGCTAAACCAGCATGACTATAGGTTATGAAGGAGGAGTAGCTGTCTCTAGTGACTGGAATCTCTGCCATCTGTCATTTGTTTCATTTTTGCCAACCCAGAGAAATTGGGAATGATGACAACTGTTTAGTTTGTTTTGTTTACAACCCTGACATGTTAATATATTTTCTGATTGCTTGTAATGTGCAAGTGTACAGTATTCCTATAATTAATAGATTTCAGATAACTGTTTGTCGATCTGCTTAAAGAACAGTTAAGGAATTACGCTGTCTAAGCTTTCATAATGTCTTTAATAGGTGGTTTACAAAGAGGTTAAGGATGTTGTATTGCAGTTTTGGAGAGCTGTCTCAAGGATGTGACTCGCTAGTTTTGTGGACTAGCAAAAGAGGTGGAAGAAACGAACTTTTAGTTAACCTTAAAGAAATGTATCTGCTGTTGCAGAGAAGTATATATACACCATTCACAATTCCCTTACTTTTATCAATCTAAAAAAGCTCTGTAGCTTGTAACCAACTAATAAGTGGAGAGGGCATTTAGGACATCAGTAATACAGTAAAAGTTATGTTTTAGAGCCTTTTGCTGAAGATAGCATTTCTAAGCAGTTAAGAAGATCCCTGGTTTTAGGAGCCTGTGGTATTCACACCTCTAAGTTAGAGTTACACCTCTAAGCTTTGAAGCATAAAGCTAGTTCTCTGGAAAGGCACCCTGTTGCCACTGTTGATCTCTTGTTTTCACAGAAGCTGTAAGACTGCTCCAGGGTGGACTTCCATAATTCACTGTAAGAGCGAAGTAGAGCCTGTATTTCACAGAAGCCTCAGGAACTGCATTTTATAGCAAGGGCACCACATTCAGTAAAGCATGTGGGTGTACATTTGCGCAATTTTTTCTTCTTTCCTTCTTTGACTAGCGCAGCACAAGTTTTTAGTAGGAGAAGTGAAAAGAAGCTATGAACTAGCAACAAGACTTGCTTGAGTATGTTGTCCCTGGTTTTCTGGTCCTTTTGCAGAAATGCAGCTCAGTTAGTGGTCTAGTAAATTGTATTGCTGAACGCTTTTGCCTAAGTTTGAAGGTTCCTTTGTTGTATTCTTCCATGAGCTGAACTACTATATAGGGGATGAAGAAGAGAGGAACAAAAAGGATTGTCCATTAGAAATATGAATATATTTGGCAAGGTGAAGGAATTGGGTTTATTTAACTTAAAAAAAATGAAGACAGTAACACTGTTCAGTGATGTCAGAAATGACTGGAAGAGTGCAGGAACAAAGGATTCTCCAAATGTACTTAGGGCAAGAAATAATGGAAGTAGATTGCAGCAAGGGAGCCTGAGGTTAGATATTAAGAAACACTTTTAAACTGTAAAGACTGTGAAGCATTGAAATAGATTGCCTGAGGAGACTGCAGTATTTCCATCTTTTGGAGGTTTTTAAGAATAGGTTAGACAAATATCTGACAGGAATAGTTTATACATAGTTGATCCTGCTGCCGCGACTTAAATGACCTCTTAAGATCCATTCCAGCTCTCTTTTTCTGATTCTTTGTAAGTAGTATGAATTGTGCAGACTTCTCAAGATGCTTGCTTGAAACCCAAATTTTCTATATTATCTTTGTTGCCGCAATCAAAAACTGCTTTGTGTTCAAAAATGCAATGGATTATATATTATGTTTGGTCATATTGTGTTTGGTTGTTATGTTTGGTGTTGGATGGATAACACTTATTATTACGAAATACTAAAAGTAAAGAAGTGTGATGTAGGGAAAATATGATTTAATGTGTCCCAAGAATAAAAAGGAATGGACTCTTTTTGTCAAAAATTTTCAGTGGAAAAAGTTACAGAAAAAAATCCATATATCTCTGATTACATTGTACGGACTTTGATTAAAATTCCCTCAGAGAAATATAATGGGAAAATTATGAAATTTCAGTTCAAGCAGAGTTTCATTTTAATTCCAAGTTTTGCTTTTTCATTTGTATGGTGTTTCATGACATAAGTCAAAGCACAAAATACGACAATGGTTTTTGACATGTTACAATGTGATTGATATGTCAAAATATGACACGATTGATTTAAAAAAAAAAAAATAAATTTCAGTGCCTTGAATTCCTTTGAAAAATAAAAGGAATTAGATTATGTGTTTCCATAGCTAAGGCTGGCATAATTGCTGTCTCAATTCAGGAAACTATCTTCCTATTACGATGTTTGTACAGTTTAGCTAGTCTGCATCATGGTGGTAACTGACATGCTTGGAGATCGTTTTATATTCTTCTACTGAAAGAAGAAAGCAATGAAGCTTCGCTTTTTTTTTTTTTTTGTGCTACATAAAATGAGGCTGTAGAAAGAAATAAAAGCAGACAGATTTTGCTTCTGTGTTTAATCAATAAGCGTAAGGAAGCCATTTGAACAAAAAAGCAGACTCAACTTGTAGGGTCGTGCTTCTTGTGGAGTCAGCAATTTATTGAGGAATGCTGTGGCGCAACTTCCAAAGGTGCAGTCGTGGGGAAGCTTCTTGGGCATTTCTTAGATCTAGCATCAAGGGCGGTTCTTTCACCCAGCATCTCAGGCTTGTCCAAATCACATTTAGTGTAAGATGGAGTGCATGTCTAACAGGGAAGGAGATCTTGTTTGGGAGTATGATAAATGTCTCTAAGACTCATTTGCCATATCTGTAGAAAAGAAACAATTCAAACGTGATGTTAAGGCACTACAAAATGAATGGCATTGCCATCCTCTGCAGGCTGGCTACAGGGAAGGACACTGTTTACATGGGAATATTTATGTATCATGTTTTCTGTTGCTGCTGGTAGCATTTTCTGATGAGAAAATTTTTCTCTTTCTCCTTTTGCCTTTGTATAACTTAGATGGTTTTAAGAGCTGGAGTTCTGTTTTACCTGACACATTATGTCCTGTTTTATATTGAGGAACATCTTTCCCTATATCCTCCTTATGAGCAAGGTCAAACCCTGGAAGAGGGGTTCAGAGAAGCCCTGGGATTTCCATTCCTGGAAGTTTTCCAAACTCAGCAAGGTGATGCCCTGAGCAACCAGATCTAATTTTGACATTAGCCCTGCTTTGAGCAGGGGGTTGGACTAGGTGACCTTAAAAGGTCTCTTCCGAAATACATTTTTGTGCTTTTCTGTGGTTGTTAGAACTGAGTTGCGTTTTTTCAGGATAATTATCAACGTGATATTAGATGGCCTTGAGACTGATCTATTTTGGCACAGGAGTGAGTGATGGGAGTATATAATTCATTTCTAGAACAAGTTTTTATTACCATTCTTAAATACATAACCAAGGAATTAGACTTACAGATAGGGGGGTGGGATGGTTTAGGGCTAAACCAGCATGACTATAGGTTATGAAGGAGGAGTAGCTGTCTCTAGTGACTGGAATCTCTGCCATCTGTCATTTGTTTCATTTTTGCCAACCCAGAGAAATTGGGAATGATGACAACTGTTTAGTTTGTTTTGTTTACAACCCTGACATGTTAATATATTTTCTGATTGCTTGTAATGTGCAAGTGTACAGTATTCCTATAATTAATAGATTTCAGATAACTGTTTGTCGATCTGCTTAAAGAACAGTTAAGGAATTACGCTGTCTAAGCTTTCATAATGTCTTTAATAGGTGGTTTACAAAGAGGTTAAGGATGTTGTATTGCAGTTTTGGAGAGCTGTCTCAAGGATGTGACTCGCTAGTTTTGTGGACTAGCAAAAGAGGTGGAAGAAACGAACTTTTAGTTAACCTTAAAGAAATGTATCTGCTGTTGCAGAGAAGTATATATACACCATTCACAATTCCCTTACTTTTATCAATCTAAAAAAGCTCTGTAGCTTGTAACCAACTAATAAGTGGAGAGGGCATTTAGGACATCAGTAATACAGTAAAAGTTATGTTTTAGAGCCTTTTGCTGAAGATAGCATTTCTAAGCAGTTAAGAAGATCCCTGGTTTTAGGAGCCTGTGGTATTCACACCTCTAAGTTAGAGTTACACCTCTAAGCTTTGAAGCATAAAGCTAGTTCTCTGGAAAGGCACCCTGTTGCCACTGTTGATCTCTTGTTTTCACAGAAGCTGTAAGACTGCTCCAGGGTGGACTTCCATAATTCACTGTAAGAGCGAAGTAGAGCCTGTATTTCACAGAAGCCTCAGGAACTGCATTTTATAGCAAGGGCACCACATTCAGTAAAGCATGTGGGTGTACATTTGCGCAATTTTTTCTTCTTTCCTTCTTTGACTAGCGCAGCACAAGTTTTTAGTAGGAGAAGTGAAAAGAAGCTATGAACTAGCAACAAGACTTGCTTGAGTATGTTGTCCCTGGTTTTCTGGTCCTTTTGCAGAAATGCAGCTCAGTTAGTGGTCTAGTAAATTGTATTGCTGAACGCTTTTGCCTAAGTTTGAAGGTTCCTTTGTTGTATTCTTCCATGAGCTGAACTACTATATAGGGGATGAAGAAGAGAGGAACAAAAAGGATTGTCCATTAGAAATATGAATATATTTGGCAAGGTGAAGGAATTGGGTTTATTTAACTTAAAAAAAATGAAGACAGTAACACTGTTCAGTGATGTCAGAAATGACTGGAAGAGTGCAGGAACAAAGGATTCTCCAAATGTACTTAGGGCAAGAAATAATGGAAGTAGATTGCAGCAAGGGAGCCTGAGGTTAGATATTAAGAAACACTTTTAAACTGTAAAGACTGTGAAGCATTGAAATAGATTGCCTGAGGAGACTGCAGTATTTCCATCTTTTGGAGGTTTTTAAGAATAGGTTAGACAAATATCTGACAGGAATAGTTTATACATAGTTGATCCTGCTGCCGCGACTTAAATGACCTCTTAAGATCCATTCCAGCTCTCTTTTTCTGATTCTTTGTAAGTAGTATGAATTGTGCAGACTTCTCAAGATGCTTGCTTGAAACCCAAATTTTCTATATTATCTTTGTTGCCGCAATCAAAAACTGCTTTGTGTTCAAAAATGCAATGGATTATATATTATGTTTGGTCATATTGTGTTTGGTTGTTATGTTTGGTGTTGGATGGATAACACTTATTATTACGAAATACTAAAAGTAAAGAAGTGTGATGTAGGGAAAATATGATTTAATGTGTCCCAAGAATAAAAAGGAATGGACTCTTTTTGTCAAAAATTTTCAGTGGAAAAAGTTACAGAAAAAAATCCATATATCTCTGATTACATTGTACGGACTTTGATTAAAATTCCCTCAGAGAAATATAATGGGAAAATTATGAAATTTCAGTTCAAGCAGAGTTTCATTTTAATTCCAAGTTTTGCTTTTTCATTTGTATGGTGTTTCATGACATAAGTCAAAGCACAAAATACGACAATGGTTTTTGACATGTTACAATGTGATTGATATGTCAAAATATGACACGATTGATTTAAAAAAAAAAAAGTTGTGAAAATCAGTAAAGGTAGCTAGTAAAGATTAGGGCATTTTCTTTTCCTCGTCAGATTGTCCCTTGATTGTTTTCTAGTGAACCAGTTGGATGCAATGCAATGACGTGATCTTGTTTTAACATAATATTATATACGTGTTACTGAAAAGAGCTGTTCACTGAGTTAGGACACTGACTGCTAAGCCTGTTCCTCCCAAATCAGTGCGTCCTTTGCATTTCAATTTCAATGAATTGCATTTCAATTTCACCCTTCATGCTGTAACTTTCAAACAAGTCAGTCTCTTCAGCCTCCTTGAAAAGTGTAACAGAATAGCCAATGCTGATGCTACAGGTGGAATAATTGAGAAATTAATAGTGTAAGCTAGTGAATGTGAACAAACAAGATTTTAACAGTTATATTGTTTATTTTATGGGTTTTCACTTATTTGCCACTTGTTATTAAGGAAACATTTAGTTAAACATTAAAAGCTGCAAGTAGAGTGTGAGGGATTTTTCTTACTGGCTCATTAGAGTTACTCCCCTGTGATTTTTTTTCTGTAGATCATTAGTGTTGCTACACCTCCACACCTGACTCTAAAGATTATCACCTGGGTTTATCAGGTTCTGGGTTTTATCAGGGAATGAAGCAATAGATAAATTGGATCTTCACAAGTTGGTTTGCTTTTGCCGCTTTGAGCTAAGGAACTGATAGGACCTAGTAGATGTTTGACTTCCTGATGCACCCATATATGAAACATTTCCCAGAAGGTGAGTGAGTGTAAGAGTGTTATTAATATTACAATAATCAATCTTTACTGTGAACTTTCTGCTGTACAGAAATAGAACTATGAAGTAGTAGGTGATGTAATGGATTTAAGAAAATCCAGAAAGATTTGAGTGGAGGTAAATTAATCTCTTTTTACATGTTTAATAAAAACATATTAGTGTGAAGTTTGCATGACAGAGGCATAGTAAAGAAATAGTTATAATCTGTTAGAGTAATCAAAAGCAAAATATACAGTAAAAATTTTAAAATAGATTAAAAGTATTAACATATTCGGCTTGCTGGAATTACTAAAGAGAGAGAACTTTATTCTAGGGGTGAAAAAAACAATGGATAATGAAATAGCTTAGAGAAGGTTGTTGGTTTAGATGAGAAATGACAGGAGACAGATGAGATAAAAACAGCCTAGATCTTTGTATCTATGATGAGAAAATAGTTTTCAATAAATGTTGAGAAAATAAATAAATTATGTTCCTTTATGTCTCACCGTGACCAGAATCAACCAGTTCATTTGGGCTGCTGCATAAAGCTATTGTGTATTCTGGAAAGAAGAAAAGTACTGTCTTAGTGTGCAAAATACGGTGTCAGAGTAGCAAAGAAGGTGGCGGTCTAGGCAGTTACTGGTTTTGTAATGCGTAGAGTTGGCCATTTGGCATTTCCTATGTTTTCTGAAGTCTTCTCCCAGTATGCGACAGCTGCAGACACATAGACCTGGTTAAGAGCAGAGCAAGGATGTCAGAGGAGAGTCCTTCTGTGGTTGTTCTGTCCTCCAGGCCAGGAAACTGAAGACATCAGCAGCAAGAGTATGGTTACCTAAGCGCCGGGTGCTATATATTCAAATGTTTAAATGACTATACAAATGTGTGATCATATAACATGCGAAGGCACGTGTTTTGCTAAATTTGTATTGTGATGATGGTGGTGCACGTGCAGCTGCAGTGCTTGTCTCTGCAGTGTGAGGAACATAAAAGGGGATTTTCTTCTTTTTTTGTTTGGTTTTGTTTTTTAAAAGTACCGTGTGAAGTTGTTGTAATACCTCAGCTGGGCATCTCTCTCGCAACTGTTAAACTGTTGCACAGAGTCTAGTGTAGGTACAATGATTCCCTCACGCGCTCTCTAATCAGCTGGTGGGTGGCTGGGCATTAATTAATGTTATTATAGGGGTGTGTGTGGGAAAGACCAGAAGGGGATAACAGTATAAAAATACACTGTTTATCAGTAGCTCTGTACTTTACCTTTTTGAAGTTGTGCTATTTTAAAACTGAGTGTAATTAGAAGAATAACACGGAGGGGAAAGAGGAAATGTTTTGCATGCTTTTGCTGATAAAGGTTTGCTGTGCTCAATATTTCTTAGAGTTGGGATCCTAGTTTGAGGGAAAAAGAATGCTGTTTTCATTTATATTGGCTTTGTAAAGAAATACCTGTGGCAGTCCCGGATAATAACGAGACCTGTAAAAGCCCATGCTTTTATCAAATATATCTAACGTTTTTATTTGTCCAACATGAGATTTCATAAGGAAGCTTTGCCTTCAGAAAGTGCCGAGTACTCCTGTGCCAGGTACCTGTGTGATAGCACAGCTGTGAGGCTCACTGAGTGGTGAAGAGGTAAAGGTTAACTAGTGTTTTTCATTGCTTCACTTGGAGTGGGGAGCACGGGACACTCTGGAGAGCTGCGTTTTCAGAAATGGAGTACTTGGCATAGTATCAAATATATCTAATAAAAACATTAGATATATTTGATAAAAATATTGTAAAGTCATCAGTAGGCAAAGAGCAGCTTCACTTGATTTTTGAGAAAAAAAAAAATCTCACTTGGTTAAAATAGCTCCTTTGTTTTGTTAACAAGCACAAATACAACTTTGAGAGTATATATGATTTTTCTAATAGTCTGAGGACCAGGAAAGTTCACAGTTATAGTCTGACAGTATTTTGAGACTTCTTTCCTTACAAAATGAGGATTTGACCCTTTAGTCTGCAAGCGTCTTATATAAATCCTTTTTAATACACAGTTTATTGACATGATAAGGAAGACTGTGACTCTTCTGTAATGCTTCGTAATAGTTCAGTTTAGATCCTTGGTGAAAACTTCATTGAATCAGGACCTTTAGAATTATAAAATATTTGGAGAAGGGGAAAAAACCTATTAGATTATAAAATCTGTTCTTTCTGCTGTCTCTCAGGCAGAAGGTATATCTGATATTAAACTGTTGCTCAACTTGATCTTAGCCAAAGGGTTGGGGTGATTTAAGCTTTGTAATAGCTCATGTTTAGGAGTTTTCACTGGGGTATGAAGACATCATTGTGGCCATCTGTAATAATTTAATTACAGGTAACTTTCTGAATGACAGATAAGTGTCTTCCAACAGTTTTTATTTGAAGAAAATTCTGGGAGAATATTCTTGTATTGTACATGAAAATTAAAAGGCCATTTGAGAAGATAGATGCCTTTTTTCAGGCTTGATTTTGTTGCCCACATTTGCAAACCATAAAATTAATGTTTATTCAAACAAATATTGAGACAAAAGCACAATGACATTGTGGTAATGAGAAAAACAAAGGGAAAAGTTTGTTCCATGGAATGATGTGAAATAAGATCTCATATAGCACACATTTGCTAACTAAGGAAATGTATGGATTCTAATTGGTTCCAAATACTACTCCCCCCCCCCCTTCGTTAAATTATCAGTTAAAACATATTAATTAATTGCAATATCAGGGCCCATTGGTTGATACCTTCTGCTTGTGGCTTTGCATCCCTTGAGGGGAAGGAGGCTGTGCTATAGCTGAAAAAGTCATTCATGTTGTAATGAAATGTAGTGGTGCATACGTAACCTTATATCCTAAGGTGAAAAGCATGTGCTTGTCTCATTTTCCTATTGCTATGTACGGCACTTTTTGTACGTAATTGCAAGTTGGCTGAGATCCAGGCCTAATATATAGTCAGTCACAACTGAGAAGCTGATGTTGAACTATTGAGATCAACCACAGGAGGTATTCTGATAGTTTTGGTGCTACTGGAGAAAGAAAAGAAAAGAAAGGAGAAGGTACATGGGGATATTGTCAGTGTTGTGATACGGGCATTTAAATAAAATGTAACATCTGGCTGATTGCCAAGCAGTTTATTGGGCAGATGCAGGATTATTTTAGCACTGCAGTTATGCCAGGTTTGTTGTTTGTTTGTTTTTTTACACCCCATTTAATTATCGAACAGGAACTTTTGTGAGAACTTCACTAAATTAACTTTGGGGGAAAACATGGATTTTAAGATAGTTTGCAGATTCTGATCATTTTTACTCTTCAGTGTGTATAGCTTTGCAGCTTTACTATTGTGTAGTGTTTCTAAAAAAACCCCCAACACTCTATTTGTGAGTATACCTGTAAGAAATCCTTTTAAAAAATGTAAATGGAGATTTTGTGAGCCTGGTGTCTGTGTGCAGCTACAGTAACACATCTCTCACTGACCTTCCCAGAAAGCAGAGTTCTGCCACAAGCTGTGCCTGAGCTTGTGTATGGCCTTGTGGTCTTCTACGGTAAAAAGGCACGATTATTTCTGATGCAAAGTGGCAGAATCTCACCACTAGAAATGAAACCAGTATCGTCTCCTCTTTGTTTGCTGAGGTATTCCCTTTGACATTGATCTTTGCCATTTTTCTGCTGCAGCTAAAGTGTAAAGGCTACGGCTGGAGGAAATGTCCCTTGGCTGCCATGGAGCAAACCTGGACCTATGACATGGGTTTAAGAGTTGAGTTCAGAGCTGAGGTGCTCTGTTTCACCCCCCCACCCCCAAGAGGTGGTGGCTGGGTGCTTGGAACTACAATGTTCTCCTAAAACCTGTAGGGGAGGGAGAAGCAGCAGCAGCTCTATCAGTGCTAAGTCAGATGAAGTGGTCCGGTTTTCTGTGCTCAGTGTCATGTAGAACATAGGGCCAGTTCTCTATTTGGTTAAAATTATTTGTGAGAGTCTACTGATGTATTTCAGATTGCCTGGTGATTACAGGAAGACTGAAAATTCTGTAGGGCTTTTACTTTCCTTCTGTCAACACCAACCACTCCACCTCCAGTCTCACAGCCACAATAGCCAGATGTCTTACCCAACCGAGCTGTCAGAATAGCTTTTTTTGAATTTCAGTGGAGTGCATAAGATGGAAGAACTTTAGATCATTTCTGAAGGCTCGAAGCAGCAAAGATTGGCTTTAGCACCATATTTTCCTGGTCCTTATCTTACCTCCGCATTATCCTTTCCAAAGCATGCATCATGCAGTTGGCCTCTTGCGAGTTCAGGGGAGTATGATGGATAGGATGTCAGTTGCATAGAGGCTGTTTCAGGTATAAAGGAGCTGGAGATTTGAAGGGGACCCATACTGAGATCTAACAAGGTTGGGGGAAAACCCTGTAACTCCAATGCTGTAGTAAAGGTCTGGCAAGCTGGGTTGTTTCAGGACACTTCTGCATGTGGCTGATATTGAGGGTTGTTTGGGTTTTTTTCCTAAGATCATTTGAATATTTTTTTAATGCATTATTTTCTTAAATGGGCAAGCCTGCCCTTCAAAGTTTAGGGAGGCATGCTGCTCTCTAGCAGGAATCTGACTTCAATACAGGACTGGCTGCTAATGAATAATAGAAGATAGGAAAAATGTGAGAGCAGATGAGAAATTAATAGTTGTATCTAAATTTGTTTGAAAGTCAGTGTCAGTGGTTTAATCTGAACTGGAGTGCACAGAAATCCCTTGAGCCATTCTGGTGGCTTTCAGCTCGAATGTCAGTCAGTCTATGCAGTGAGCTGGTTACACAAGATTTTTGTTACTTTGAGTTCTATCTGATTTCAAACCCCGTTATTCATTTCTCATAAGGCTTCATAAGATCCAAACCAGAAGATGTATTTGGAGCCAGGAATTAAAATGTAATGCCTTTTCTTTGAAAAATGGAGCAGGACTAAGTGTGGTAACTCTTCTTTTAGTCTGGCTTTTGAGGATGTTATGTTTCCTGAGCACTTTGAATGAAGGGTATTTTTTAAAACTGATTTTCAGTCACTTTTAGCAGCTATATCCTTAATACGAATAAGAAATGACTTGGAAAACTGCAGTGAAAACTGAAAACAGGGGCTTTGGGCATTTAGTCTGCTTCAGTGAACTATAGATCGCTTTCCACAGCTCATGCCTGCTGAATGCTGCAGGTAGAGAAATACGGCAAAAAGAATCAGCAGTAAGTATGAGAGAGGGGTTTGGTAAAAAGATTTGACTTATCTTTGTCCTCAGTAACATAAACCTTAGCTCACTTGTATTAGTTTTTCTGTCTGCCTTCCAGTCTTTTTTCTCAGTATGTATATTCATATTTAACCTCATATTATTCTGATTTATTGACCACTTCCAATTAGCTTAATGCATGCCTATCCTTCACTATTTGAATAAAGTTACCAATACATTTTGTTCCCATTGCTCTTGGTGATGTTAATAGGCTGTTGCTATCATGTTCGCTGTTCTACCTTATACGTTTATTTTGGAGTGCATTTCCTTTGTGAAACAGTGAAGGGACAGGGGACTGAATATGCCAACTTCTTGCTACTAGCCTAAGGTTCACTGTGATTAAATGGGGAAAAGGTTTTTCATAGATATTTCAATGGAATGTAAAATCCATAGTGGCAGTGTACAAATGCAGTCAGGTTCAGCTGAGGCTTTGTGACTTACTTTTCAAACACAGTGCTATTAAAAAGATGGTCAGCTGAAATTCAGATTAGCTGAACTCTGCGATTTTTAGGCACAGAGAATTTAAATAGAATAGGATTCTTGAGGAAAATACAATCGTGTTGTCAAAAATCATGAGAGGGATAAACAAGATGAATAAAGAGTTATTCGTTTATTCACTCACTGTTTCTCACAGTACTCGAATGGTTGTTGTGTGGTGGGGAAGAGTCCATGAAATCATGTCAGAGAGTGTCTAAAGAAACAAAAGAACAGTCTATAGGCAGTAGGACTCATTGCTCCAGGAACTTCTGGTGCAACAAGTTACAGTGAGTTCAAAAAGTGGGGCTTTTTTGCACTCATTTTGGTATACTCCCTACTGTCTGGGAGGGAAGCACAGGGAAAAAGCAGATAAATCTGCCCATTAGGTAGTGAAGTGGGGAGTAAGTTAATGCTTTTATCCAACTGATTTGCCATAACCAGATCCAAACTGTCTAGCATATTTTTCAGAGTAGTGTGCTAATACCTCTTTAAAATCCATTCAAAAATCTAGTTGGAGACAAATGAGGCATAAGAAAAGATGGCAGGCTCTGCAACCAACTAGTGTGCTGAATAGATATTGCATGGTTTGTATGAATTTGAAAGAAGAGTAAGAAGGGAAATCGAAAAATTGGAGGGGTCCGTATGTGTGTCATGGTACATATATGCACGATGTATGATATATGCATGGCAGTGTTAGGTTTACGGTTGGACTCGGTGATCATAAAGGTCTTTTCCAATCTAAATGATTCTATGATTCTATTCTATGTAGAGTCTGGTCCTTAACCCTTGTTCAGCATAGATGGTGCCTTGCTTTATGAATAGCCTGGTTATCCCCCTGGGGGAAGAGTAATGCTGTTTGTCAGAGTGGCAAAATCTAGTTCCTTGAATCCAAACGGTGACATATCTTGTTTACTTTATCACTGCTTCCTTTTGTAATCAATCTGAAAGTTCATCTGTTGCAGAGAAGTGACAAATGGTTGGTGCCCTGTATCTGTGGAAACTATGTGGGAGCCTTTGTAAAGGCTGGTGAGGCTGTAGCTGGTAAAGATGTAATCTCATGAATGGCAGAGCAATTGCAATCTGAGAGGCAGAATGGAGATCTTAAAAAATAAAAGAAACATTGGAGAATGCCTGATGAAATCAGATAAAGCTGTGATTTATTTCATATGGAAAAGACTAAGATGCTGACCTTTGTGTTTGGCTGCAGGTTTGTTGAAGCATTTTCAAACAAACACGTATTTTTTTTTTTTTTTTTCCCTGGGGGCCTGGTGTTTCTCAAGAGGTGTGTCTGAAATTAAATGTTTTGGATCTTTCCTCCTTACTGCTCTCTTACAACATTTAGAGGAAAGGTAAATGCAGGTGCAGTAAAGGTCTCATTTTAATTTCACCCTCAGTTCTCCAGCTTTTTTGGGAAATAACATTTACACAAATAGGTAGTGTTCTATATGTTTAAAAATGTTTTATGAAAAATTTGGTCCTTGAATTTTAAAAATAAAAGAGCTGGCCTGAGTTCAAGCTGCTTTTGACATGCAGCAGCAGTGAGTGGAAGCGTGGTCTTAAGTTGTATTTAACCAAACTCACTTAAGCACTAAAAGGATGTTAAAAAAACAAAGAGACAAAACCCCCCAAAACCACACCACCACCTCTCCCCACCAGCACAAAAAAAGCTTCCTCAACTGAGGAAGGAACCACGAGCAGGGTATTTAAATGGTTCTACTTAAATAGTAAAAAGGCAGGCTTAAGAAAGAAACCTAAGACAGAAAGAAGACAAAAATTAAGGCACCGGCAGGGTGGGTGCTCTCTACAAAACAGAGCTGTTTTGAAAGTATTCAGGGAGAGCACAGAAGATGGCCCACAGCTGTCAAGAGCTGCTGTTTGGAGTGTTTCTCTTCGATTCCTGGCTGGAGCCTAGTTCCCAGCAGAGCTTGATGGGAAAGACTGAAAACCTAGGGAAGGTACAGGAGAGATCAGTGGCCCTGTACAGCGAGGGCCTCTCTGTATTAACAGGCATCACTGAGTGTGGAAGGTCAGGGTCAGTCCCACTGGGAAGCGATGGGCATAAATCCAATTTAAGTGGGCTTTAAACACTTTAGAACCTCTCTCAGAGGTCTCCTATGGCTTACTTATTTCAACTGCAATTACATGTTGATTTGCACCTGTGGCACTGGGATAACAAATCATCACTAATATCTCCCTAGATATTTAGAATTAGCCACTAACTGAAAATTTCCGAAGTATGTAGTTACCATTGCTATAGAAAATGGCATGCTTCTGCATATAGCTCTGCAAGTGTACTGTGCGTTTGATCACTTTGATGATTGGGATGGTGGTGGGCTTTTCGAACAAAGTATAGACTGAACACCTTTTAAAATCTATTTGCAAAGGTATCTCGTAGGTCTTTCAGTAGAAATGTTATGCTTCTGGTTCCTTTAACCGATGTTACTTAAAACTCTGTTCAGACCAAAATGAAATCCCACACATTCCAAAAAGACTACGTGGACTTTTCAGAATCTTAAAATACATAGTTGAAAATTATTTTTAATTCTTAAAAAAGAAAATTATCTTATTTAAAAATAAAGCTCTCCTCCATCTAGATTAAATAGATAAATATTTCTGCCGGAAGAGGGCAAAGAGAAAGCGTGTTTCATTCATGTAGCAAGCTGCTATTTTACACTGATGCAAATAAAACTACATGTGACCTAACAGCTGCTCTCAAACAGATTGCTGCATCTCACAATCTGCTAAGGGAGCACAGCTGGAGAAATCTGCAGAACATTTTTATCTGACAATCAAACATAAATTAGGAAAGCATTAAGTACTGTACATGTAATAGCATCAATGTTTACGAAGGGTTTCCCCATGCTGTACGTAGGGGAAATGACTTCTGTTTTTAGGCTGTCTTCTACAAAATATCCAGCCAACCCATAATTTCCAAGGTATTCATTCCTACCTCAAACACTTCACTGTCTGTCGATACCATGCAGATGTTTTACTGGACTTGTGCAGGCTTACATTTTGTCTGGCAGAATATGAATGTGAGTACCACTTTGACTTGAAGTTGTGTTGTGTCCTTCCTTTGAGTAAGATGTTGGTCTAGGGTGGCCAACAGGTACTCAAAGAAATCCTCATGTCAGCCCTAAGAGAAGATATTTCTGACTCAGAGTAAGTTGTTAAATCTGTCAAGCAGATTTGCTGCCTGTTTTGTTGTTTGAGAAGACAAACTTTTCTTCTTTCCTCTAGTGCATAGTTCAGACCCTTGAGGAAAGCCATGAAGGCTGGATCTGTTTCTAAAGGAGTGAGGAACAGTTACACTTTAAGCGTTCGTAAAGTTAGAGGTAAAGTTAGAAGTGACATCTTTTGCCTTAACTAACTAACCAAAGAAATAAAACCTGAAAATCACTCAGTCGTAAATTGGGAAATACAAGCCTGTAGTACCTATCTTAGTATTTTCTCACCCCAAAAAAAGTCACTTCTTGTCACCAGAGAGAGGTAAAACTGTCATTCATCACTCTGGACCATAGCTCTGTATTAGCATGACCATTTTGACTGGCAGAAGCTAGCTGGTGAGCTGTGCCAAGAGTCAGCATGGGAAATGATGAAAAGGGAACCATCCGAGATGGTTAGTTAAACATATAAACTTCAGAGGCCGTTAGGCTAGTAGGTAAAAGTGAAAACAGTGTATTAAGCCTTTGTACACTGGAGTTTTAATGAATAAATGTTTGTGGAGTTGCTGAAGGCAGAACAGACCAAATTTAATGAATAAATGTGGAGTTGCTGAAGGCAGAACAGACCAAAGCATGCAGATACATCAGTCCTTTAAAGAAAACATTTAGCTGTTTCTCTCAGCTGGAGTCTTCAGCATGTTATGCCATAGCAAAAGAGCACAGATACATATCTTGCATACAAGATACAGTATAAAAGAAATGTGAAGTGGTATATTTGAAGTGTTGTAAAGCATTGCATTGTTTATGGCTACGAACGCCATGGCAGGTGATAGGTTATGCTTAAATATTTACATAACTTCCAGCAGCAGTTGAGAATTTTGACTGGAAGAAAATTATCTTTCTAGTGCTTTTAAAGATTTACCTTTGGTTGTTTTTTTTTTTTCTTCTTAATATACTAGGTAACATTCAGCTCTTTATAACTTCAAATGCTTGTTTTCCTTTTCTAGATCAGTACTGTAAGTGCTGAAAGGGCCTGATTCAGCAGAGCATCCTAACAGGTACATGTAAGCTTTGCTGCATCAGGAATATTGTATAGAGAACTACAATTCTCTTTAGTTCACATAGTTCAAAAATTATTATCTGAAGTCAGTGCCTGCTGCTCTGGTTCTGTCCCTTGAACCAGAAATTATTTCTTTTTACATTATGGTGTGAAACAATTGCGTTTGCTCTTTGGCAGTTTGGTTAGTGGCCATGGTACTGTGGCATTTCATTCACTTCTTTGTCCTCTGATTGTTTTGGTGTGTCTTAATTAGTTATAAATAGCATTTATTTATGTTCATGCCTGGTAACTTCCTCCTATGCTTCCAGGTTAAGTGGAGAGATGCAAAATTCTGCCTTTCTATGGAAACAGCCGTTAACATAAGTCTACTGGTTACGAAGTGATATATGCTGGAACATAGTTTTTAAGGAACAGAGATACGTCAAGAAATTTTGCAAGCTAAGGAAAACTTACCAGTGGGATGAGAGTTAAAATGTCTCCTTTTGTGGTGAAGGAGAGTGTGTTTTTTCTGGATGTCTTTGATTTGTCATTAGAGTCTTTGTTCTTTTCTAACTTCTTTAGCTTGTAATGAAAGTTTTATTTTTATTGCTTAAATACAGCTTTAATTTCCGGTTAAAAGAAAGTGAGTATAGCTGTAATGAAGCATTATCTGCAACGAGTGATTCTGAGTTATAAATTCCTTTTTTTGGAGGCACGACAACTTATTTTTTATTTTACTGTGCCATGCTTTTAGCTACATTAAAAACAATCTGATCCATAATATTTCATATTCAGGCATTGCTTCCTGGCTTAAATACTGCTTTAATTTCCGGTTAAAAGAAAGTGAGTATAGCTGTAATGAAGCATTATCTGCAACGAGTGATTCTGAGTTATAAATTCCTTTTTTTGGAGGCACGACAACTTATTTTTTATTTTACTGTGCCATGCTTTTAGCTACATTAAAAACAATCTGATCCATAATATTTCATATTCAGGCATTGCTTCCTGAATAAGAGACTAACTTTGTTATTAAAAAGGACAGCTGAAGCATATAAATAAGAAACCTAGAAAGGCAACCACAGTGGAAAAATATTAGCAGTTTCTATAGTCACATTAAACAAGATGCAAATAAATTGCTTTGTTTTCCCCCTGCATAGATTAGAGCTCTCTCTTCTGAGGGTATGCAAACACAAGATGAAACAAACTAGCAATAATTGTGGAGTATATAAAAGCCATTTAAATGCCCAAAACTTGTCTTATGATACTGACGTGTCCCTAAACTCTACTTTTATATCAAATAATTCCACCCAACTCTGACTTACAAAAGTGACTAGAAAAATTTTAATTTAAATGAACTAGACTTGTTAAACTAGAATTACTTAAGCGATTTACATTGCAATTGGCTCTACTTATTGTAGCTCTGAACTCCCAGAAACAGCAATGAAACCCCATATAGCTTTACTAGGAGTTCTAACATTGTTATGGCTTGTGTTGATTATCAGCTGTCCAAGTGTCCAAGAGTGCAATGCATTTTCATCCCATTTCATTCTGGGGAAGGAGAAAGGGGCAATGATGTCTGATACAGAAGCAGCTTTCAGCCATAAGAGAGAAATGAAAGGTGCAATTTTTTGTGAATCAGTCAGATAAGCAGTTGCCAAATGCAGATTCGAAGTTAAGTGTTTGGTGTGTGGGTTGTTTTGTTCTTTTTTTTTTTCTCTTTATTTGACCTTGCAATCAGGTTTATGCTGTTTGAAGTAATATCGCAGTTATTTGTTAACTAAAGCATTTCAGTACCTTACACACTATTCTTTTGCACTGGAAAATTGACTGCTGAACCATCCTCCTTTACGTTTCACAGTCAGAACAATAGATACATTATTTTTAAAACAATCTATTTAATGCAGATTACTCCTGGAGGATGAAGATAATTTCATGTTGAAATTGCAGAGACATGCTTGATCAGAAAGGAAAAATAGAACAAAATCATTTTTCATCAAACTAGCCTTTGCTTTTAAAGTGACTTTTTTTCCAAGAGAAAATTGAAGGCTATTAGATTAAAAGGGAAACTGGCTTATTTTGGTACTGACAGGGAAAGCAAAACTTTCAGAAATTAAAATTGAAGATCTGTAACGATTAATGTTGAGGTGACTTTTGACATCTTATTCAGGCAAATGTGTACTAAAATGCATTTGTTGTAATTGTTATTACATTCTGAGTTCATTTTGAAGGGTGTTTTTTCTTCACAGCCTGCCTCACATTCTGGTGCAAGGTGGAGAATTTTCCTGATCAGATTTTGTAGGGGGAAATAGAGGGTTCTTTTAAAAAAACTAAATGGGAATAAACAAACATTTATGTAAGATTTAAATGAGCTGAAGCTACCTGGAAAGGGCACAATACAGTTAAGCCTAAAAGAAATTTTTTAAAAAGTATAGAATAATTTTTCTCTATTCACCTCATAACCATCCCAATGCACAGAAAACAAATCATGAATATACACTTTTTATATGTGCGTTACTTCCAGTTATATTAAATAGTTTTGAGACATTTCTAGGGGAAATGTGCCATAACACAGCACTAACAGAAATTAAAGACAGAGATTTGTTCTAAAAGCATCCCCATGTATTAAGTTTTCAGAACGCAAGAAAATATTCAATAGAAGTGAACAATGAATCTTTCACATCTGTCTTGTGCAAGTAAATAACAAACAAAAGGGAAATTATTCCACACACAGAACTTAAGTTTTTAAAAGTTTAGCTCCTACATCAGTAGCTAGATGAAGTGTGCGTTAGTATTCTTGAAGGAGATCAAATGAAGTCTTGGGGACTTCATTGCTTCAAATGAAACAAGAGTTTCCACCTCCTTTCCTCAGACCATGGAACAACTCAGGAGCTTGTCTGTGCCTCAAACCAATGGGATTGGGATGCGAAGTGCTGTAAGGGGTTCAGTTTCTAAGTATTGTGTACAAAGGGAATGAGTAAATTGCTAGTCATTATCATCCAATTGAAGCTTCAGGTGATTTCCAGAAGGCAGTGTGTGATACAATTCTCAACTACAGCTTTCTTTTAGTGTAGGTAACTTCTCTGTGCTCCCACAAGGCTGGTTTTAGAGAATGTACTGCAACAGAACGGTAAAAGACATTGTAAGAGCTGGGTCTGTGCTACATGTCATATTCACAAGAGTATGAAATGTACGGTGCTAACAGAGGCTTGCAACTGCAAGCGAACCCGATTTAAAATTTGATACCTAGGAAAGAAACATGGGCATCTGGGTTTGGTTTTGAAAGAATGTATTAAGCAGGAGTGAGAGTAAAAACAACAAAAGCAACAATAGCAACCTTCGGATAAAATATATTAGTGTAATTAAAGGACATGAATTATAAATATACAACATGGTAAACACTAAGAGAGAAAAAGAACTCATGGGCCCTCCAGAGGCAGTGTTGGCATAATTGTACGTACAGACATCATGTTTTACTGTGGTTAATGTTCTAGATAGAAAAGACTCATAGGCTGTAAGAGAAGGGCAGAGTGCCCCTGTTTATTTTGTGATTACCAGTTGTTCTGAGATAGGTGCGTTGTTTTTTTTTTTTTGGGGCGAATGTTAGAGCTTGGACTTCCCAGTTTAGCCCTGCCTCAACAAACCAAATGTGTATAGAGAGGTTGGTGCATTACTGTTTTGTTTTTTTTTAAATAAAAACTGGAAGATAAAATGTATTTTCAACCTGTTTCACCTTTTTCCCCATCTTCACCACTCTGCCAGAAAACAGGAAACCTGACCATGTCAGGGAGTCCTTTATACTAATGGTATTCTGTGCCTCCTTCATTGGAGAATCATACCCAATCAGAGAAATTAAGGATGAACTTATACAGCCTATATAATTCCCATTTACTCCTTTTTTCCCTCATTACCATATATAGTCATTCCCTTTAATTAATTTTCTTTATTTTTTTTAATATCTGTCTGTCTTAATTAAGACAACGGCTGTCCATAAGACATTACAATGTTAGATGAATCTGCTAGATTGTATTATGGTTTGTTGCTCATATTTACATCAAGTCTTATACCAATGCATGATATTTTTATTTGGAGTAAGCATCTGGCATAAAGCCAGGAAGACATGGTGCCAAATCAAGTGTCATTCTAATAGGATATCAGAGCAGTTTCTTCTCAGATTGCTTTTCTTGGTTTTATCTTTCATTTATCTCCTGTTTTGATTCTGTTCTTTTAGTGACACTTTCTCTGTTGCCGCCTTCGCTGAAAATAAGATAAACATTCAAAATAAACTTTTGAAGACTTCTTGCCATAGTGGGTGTTTCAAAAAGCAAACTGAGTTTACAATTGCCAGCAAAAAATACTGCCTATAACCACAACATAGACCTGGTTATGCCTACTATGCTTCATAGGCTTTATGTAGCCAATGTTTAACAAGCACTTCGAATGTCAAGCTTTGCTTATACCTAAGGGCCTCCTAGTTTTTTAATATGGCACAGTTAATTATATGCAGCGTTAGAAAGCACACGGTTCTGTTCAAGGACTTGCCTTTTTGTCTTCCTTGCAAGTATGCTGTCTGCTGTACTCAGCTCTCAAATGATTGAAAGAGGAATAAAGATATTATAGGAAAGTAGTCGTGTACAGTTAATTGTCAGATCTCAATTTAAAAAGAAGGAGCAAGCTGGTTCGCTCTGTTCCCAGAGATATAATTGGGAATGTCTCAGAATGAAATTCACTCGGCAGGGGAACGTGGTGTATTTCACTTTTGCCTTCTCCCAAATGTGTGCAGTGGCATCCTGTGTGATTTACTTTTGTTTCATTAGAACAGACTTATTAGAGCTGCGGCATCAGTGGGACATCTCTGATGAGACTGATTTGGCATAATGAGAGTGAATGGAGATGACTGTGGCCTAATTGGGACATTTTAACTAAGAATTCCACTTAATGAAGATGCATTCAACAAGTGCCAAGGGGTAAAAGTGCGATTAACCAAGTCTTCAATAAGCATGAAATTCTAGACTTTGTCCATTTAATGTAGTTTCCAGATAAAGCTTAAAGGAAATGAATGATTATTTTTGTATTTATTATTTTGTTTTCATTTACTTTCTTCAGAGTGTGTGTGTGTGTGTGTATACGTGGGTATGTAAGTGCTTGAAATATCCAGTTGCCGGAGTCAGGACAATGGCTGCCCCCTGAGGATTCTGTCTGAGTTTGTGAGATTACAGAGTTTCTTACTTATTTATTGAAAAGTTTAATTAGTGCTGAATGACTCAAGCATATTTACAATTTGTTGTACACTTGCCAAAACCCAACGGAAGCATCAGTCATTTATCAAATGCTGGGCAAAAGCTCCAGCTGTGGTGAAGCACGTAGAAATAAGACAAAACTGGCCATCATTATCAGATACTTCCACTTCTTTAGATCTTTTGTAGTTTATCTAAAGTGGATCTTAACCAGCCCTGTTTGGGGATTTTCAGAAACAATCATTTTTTTCCCCTTTTTTGGAAACAGTGGGCTAAGCTACTTACACTGACAAAGTATGCTAAGTATCAAAGTATGGCAAGAACCTCAGCAAAGCAACGAGCAAGTGGAAGTGCAGGATATTAGAACAATTGTCCTGGAAATCATATAAATAGTTAATATAATGTATATTTATTTGAATATATTACTTTTCCTGCAGTGCCAGCACCACCGAGGGCCATGGCACTCTTTAATAAGAAAGAGCCACTATGCAGAAGATCTAGGTGTTGAAGGCGCCATCAGACCTGGGGGGAACAGCACTATGGCCCTGTCTGCGCAGTTTTGTTATACTTTGCTCCTCTTTTTCTGTAGAGTAACACCAAGATAAAGGTAGTTGGAAGCACCTCTCTTGAATTCAAAACATTTGCATTATAATGTTGCAGGAACGGCTGTCTAGTTTCATCTCCTGTTTATAATTGGACTAAAATCTAGGGCTCTGTAACTTCAGCGGCATCGTTAGTTGCTAGCTGCACCTGAAATGTGATGGGCAGTGTTGATGTAATTGATGATATTCTTTGACAAATAAACTCAGATAGAACAGAAAAGGAGTCATGAGTTCATGTGAATTTTCCTATTCATATCTGAAAATTCCTCTGTCTTGGGACCTTTAAGTTTGTTTTAACAGGTCAGTTAGACCTTTCTAGAGACATTTAATAGGAAGGCAATAATGTAACTTCTCTAGATGTTGAAGTGAAAAAGATGTAGCACTTCTGTGAGAAAGTGTTGTTTGTAGAGATACAGAGTCTTGGGTGAGTAGTTATCTCTGGGCAAGCAGGACCCTTACCCCGTACCCACGAGCCCTAGGATGATGCTCAATGTGGAGGACCAGCACATAAACCAGTGCTGCTGGTGGTCGATTTTGTATGTAAAAGACCTTCATGTTGGTGATCATTTGTCGTTAGATCGGTGGCAAATATTTTTTGTGAGATATTGCATGTTCCAGGGAAGCGTGTGTGGTTTGAAACCAAAGGGAGTGAGGGATGGTGAAGGGAATAAGGCAAAAAGGTAGGTGTGATTCTTCCTGTGGTCAAGGACTGACTTGACTGTTCCCATGGCAACGGAGCTCAGTGCTCTCCTTAGGCAGCTGCTGATTACACTTTGAATTTTATTTGCATTCATGATTAAGGAGGAGTATAAAAGGACTGAGGTAAAGAATTAAAAAAGCAATAAGAGGATGAAAGACCTTTCAATCAGTGCTCCTTAGAAGCTTTAATTAAAAAAAGTAGAAGGAGGGGGAGGGAAAGAAAGAGAGATGGAAAATGATGGTAAAATTTTGGAATTTTTTATTTAATGGGTGAATTGCTGTTTCCAGAGGTATTGGAAGGATTGCTAGCATCACCATGAACTTCTCATATTTCATAGCTTTATACCATGTAAAAAGTAGATTTCTTCATTATAGGGAGAGCTACTGTGCTTCAGTATAAAAAATTCACTCTAAAACTGTATTTAAGTGAAGGCTTTACATTATGTTAAAACATCTTGGGTTTTTCAGACCTGACTCTACTTTTCATAAGGCTGCTCTGATAATGCGTGTCACCCTGGCTTTTTAGTCTCTTTTATTGTCTTGCATTATTTTTATCAATCATCAGAGACTTCTATATAATAAACACGTTGAGTGTATACTACATCTTTGTATGTGTGTATATTACATATGCATTTATTACCCCCATGTAGAGAGGGAGAGGCTACCACTGAAATTCAGAAGCAATGGCAGTTTCCAAAAGTCTCCTCTTCTACCCTTAATAATTGATGTGCAACTCAGTCAAATTTCTGATGTCATTGAAACAAAAAGCAGAATTTGGCATTTCAGATATACTTTGGAGTAGGTGATTGTGAACTTTTTTACATTTCTTCTAATAAAATAAAACTTTATAAGAGTCTGACAGTACACAAACAGTCCCTTGCCTTCCAAGAAAAGGGGGGTTGTTGATAGGAATAGGATTTACAAAGGAGGAGGGTTTAGCCATTGCCTCCAGTAGAACTAAGTTTTCTCTATGGATCTTCATCTTCTTCCAAGTGCTGCAGCCCAGTCAGGAAAAACTGCATTTTTCATGACAATTGATATGTTTGTATGATATCATTAATAACACCAAGTTAAACAATTGTAAAACATTGCAATAGTATATAATTATACAGCTAGTTAATACATTTATTATTACTGAACTGCTATGGGATTTGTCATGTCCAAATACAGAAACCTGACTCTAAACAGCTTTATTGTCCGATTTCTGTTTCTATCTGCTTTTGTCTATCAAGTCTCTCTCTAGCCAAATACTTTCCAGATTGCAGTTATTGTTGTGGCTATGTATGCCCTGGACCAAACTGAAGTGACACCAGGGAAGTAGGACATTTCTCTTTCTGAATCAAATAGATACGGAGAGTTAGGTGCTCAGTCAGTGAGGCAGCCTGCGAGTATTTACACAGAAGAAGGGAAACTGGGGCACCCATATTTTTGCCCCAAGTTGAGAGGAATTTGACCATGGATACTGTTTACAGTCTTGTCTTTTTCTAGACTGCTCTGTATTTGGTAAGCACTATCTGTTGAAAGGAGGAGCTGGTTTTAGATAGCAGCTTTCATCTGGGTGAAGAGATTTGTGGCTGTTTGGTTAAGCGATCATGGTTAAGAGGTATTCATCATGTCTGGTACATTGCAGCAAATTTTTAAGCTTATTTGCCAGCTGGTGGAAATATTCTTTGGAATGATGTATGGCAAAGGAGACATAGGCTAACAGAAATAAACATATGTAAGTATCTAACCTCTAGGTAAATACACACAAAGTTAGTTCTACAGAGTTTTTGGAAACTTTGAAATTGCTGTCATGTTGCAAAATTAAAACTGATGCATTTCGATATTAGCTGTTAGAATGAGAGGTGTATAAATATGAAAAACAGGTTCCTAATATTAAATCCTCATACCTGAAGAGGTACATATAAGGACTGAGCAAAACAAAACATATAGCTTTCTATTGGGAGATATTTATGTCTTTTAACAGACAGTTCTAAAGTTCACCTCTAGAAATACTTTCTTTTAAAATTGTTTAAGGTTTGAATCAGCCTCTGTCTTCAACAACAAACTAACTATCTGAGCTTTTCAGCTAAGATTACTTGACTTGGTGTAGACATCCCACCTACTGAATGCCTCTTTCCCTCCTCCAGTAGTATTTGGAGTTTTGATCCTGCAAGATTTTTTTTTTTTTTTTATTGAACCACTAGCCTGTCTATTATGTCAAAAGATGATTCAAACTTTTAAAGGGTACTCAGCAGGGAATACTGAAGAAAATAGGTATTGAGAAGATGAGTGAGAAAAAAACGCAGAGGGTATAATTTGTCACTGCTGAAACGCATTACTGATGTGAAAGAGATCTGTGAAAAGCTGAGCATTTCTATTAGAAAATGTCAGAATCATGTTTAAGTGAGATTTGTAACAATATATGTGATGAAAATGAATGTTTACTGCTATGTGCTGTGGTAAATCTGATGCTACAAGGAAGCAGCTACAAATATACCCAGAGCACTGACCATTGTCTCCCCAGTCCGATCCCTTCAGGTGTCAGATGTTCATCTTGTGTGGATGCATGGGCCACAGTCCCTTAGGAATGTCTGCTTTGCCATGGAGCACCTTCTCTTCCTCCCTCTGCTCCAACTTTCGTCTTCTCTGCTATTTTCATGGCCCCCATCCCCTCTCTGTGTTCCCTCCTCCTCTCTCCCGTGTCTTCTACCCTTTCTTAAACACACTTTCCCCAGGGCGCCACCATCTTGGCTGAGGGCCTCAGCCGTGCCCTGCGGTGGGTCGGCTGGAACCGGCTGTGTCTGGCCTGGGGCAGCCCCGGCCTCTCCTCACGGAGGCCGCCCTGCAGCTACCCGCTGCCAGCACCTTGTGACGTGCACCCGTTAGCAAATGTAATTTTATCTGTTGTTGGTTTTGTTTTGTTTTGTTTTTTTTAAAGAGCATGCCAAGAATATTAAAACAGTTACATTATTGGAAAACTGTTCCAGTACAACGTTGCTTTTAAAGAAGTAGAAAATAATTCCTCAGGAGAGTCACAGGTTTGACAAAAGATTGGGGAGGTAACTGCATGTGTGTACACACACACACACAGAGACATGCAAGACGCAATATTGTTATTGCTGATGGAGATAGCGTGCTGTTGGAGAATTATAACAGGCCACCCTGAAAATACAGTGTTTTGGATTTATAATGATGGTGTTATTTCTTCATGTTCATCAGAGGATATTGACAAACAAGCAAGTGTCCAGGACTGTATTTTCTGCACTGTAGTTGCTAAATTAAATATTGGGACTAGGTATGTATTTTTATATACAGTTCCTCCCCCATATGCCACATAAATCATTGTCCTGGTTTCAGCAGGGATAGAGTTAATTTCCTTCCTAGTAGCTGGTACAGTGCTGTGTTTTGGATTTAGGATGAGAACAAAGTTGATAACGCACCGATGTTTTATTTGTTGCTAGGCAGTGCTTACACCAGCCAAGGACTTTTCAGCTTCCCATGCTCTAC